>NC_068447.1:15191316-15223816 GCF_023373465.1 Oncorhynchus keta
TAAATCAAATACATCTCACAGACGTGTGCAAACTGAGAAAATGTGAAATATGTTTCAATATTCAAGATTCCTGCTGAAGATATAATCTGAATGCCACTGGGCACAGAGGTCAATTCAATGTCTACTCCACGTTGGTTTCATTTAATTGAAATGAACATTGATTCAACCAGCGTGTGCCCACTGGGATGTGTGTCTCCACTGTCCTGTATCGTACAGTGGTTAGTCTGCTCTATTGCACTATCATGGACTGAATATAATGTGCACTAATAGCGGCTGTACTGCAGAAATGAACTGTACTACCTTCACAAAAGCCGGCTCTCCTGGACCGTAGCTGATGACTACCGATGTACTGCTTTGTAACAATGCATGACTTCACGTCACAACCACACACAAAATGACAGTACCCTATATCCTCCTGTATATTGACCACGTACTGCCTGACGTGAAAAAATCCCATTCAGCTCGTGCCAAAGCCTGATGGAGATATCTAATTCTGAACGCTGTGTGTCCTGAAACCATTTGCCCCCGGATGATAAAACAGCGAGATAGAGATACAGAGCGGTTTTGTGTCGACCGGCCTCCTGCCAAACACGCTGGCTTAAAATAGCCCCTCTGATTGGCCCAGGGGGATCATAGCACGTTGATGAATATTCATAAGGAGGGTCTGGAACATGCTCCAGCATTCTAAGTAGTAGTGTTCAGTGGTTCACACTGACTGATAACAACCAGACTGATATTGGCCCAGGACTGATAGCATCTAGTATCACAATAAATCAATACAGCTCAAAAAGTATACATTTGCCCCTCGCACACTTCCTTAGCCATTCCTTCATCTGTTGTCCATCAATTGACCATTCTATGTTGTTTAACGTGTGTGTGTGTGTGTGTGTGTGTGTGTGTGTGTGTGTGTGTGTGTGTGTGTGTGTGTGTGTGTGTGTGTGTGTGTGTGTGTGTGTGTGTGTGTGTGTGTGTGTGTGTGTGTGTGTGTGTGTGTGTGTGTGTGTGTGTGTGTGTGTGTGTGTGTGTGTGTGTGTGTGTGTGTGTGTGTGTGTGTGTGCCTGCGTGCAAGTGCTTGTGTTTGTGTGAGTGTGCTTCCGAATTGGCGAGGACACTAGAACAGTCTGCAGCCTTACCCTATCTGAAGTCAAATGTCTACTGTACGCAAATGATCTGGTGCTTCTGTTCTCCAACCAAGGAGGGCATACAGCAACACCGGGATCTTCTCCACAGATTTTGTCAGGCCTGGGCCCTGACAGTAAATCTCAGTGAAAAAAATGGTGTTCCAGAAAAGGTCCAGTTTCCAGGACTGTAGTGTGACTTATTCATGAAGGAGGATTCCCTGAAGATGAACACAAACACACACACACATGACACACACACACACACACACACACACACACACACACACACACACACACACACACACACACACACACACACACACACACACACACACACACACACACACACACACACACACACACACACACGTGAGGGGTATGAGGGGCGTATTATTATGTACACATGTGCACTCGTTCTCTCCCTCTCTCTCTCAAACACAGACACACAGGGGTGCACACACACAGGTTGACGGGTGTATTATTAATGCAATTCTCCCTGTGATGTTGTGCTTCTGTCCCAAACCTACAGCAGCACCTAGATCTTCTGCACAGATTCTGTCAGACCTGGGCCCTGACAGTAAATCTCAGAAAGACATAAATAATAGTGTTCCAAAAAAGGTTCAGTTGCCAGGAGCACAAATACCAATTCCATCTAGACACAGTGGCCCTAGAGCCCATTAAAAAACCTATACCTACCTACCTTGGCCTAAACATCAGCACCACAAGTAACTTCCACAAGGCTGTGAACAATCTGAGAGACAAGGCAGGAAGGGCCGAATGGCCTGTTCTACCTGCTGCTTCTACTCCTCCATCCTGTAGTGAAGTAGACAAAGAACAACAAGAAGAGTGTTCCAAACAGCGCTGGTCCCATGTCACAGTCGTGGAAACCAAAGGCAGTTGCATGCTGCTTAGTGGATGGGAGTGACTGCAAGAGGTTCCGGAGCATATTCACATAAGGAATAGTATGGCTGCACTGGTGCCGGATCTACCTGTACCTTCATTGCTGGGATTGCATGTGATGGTAGTTCTCCTTTCCCTCTCTCTGTATCTGATGGGGCACTGCCTGCTGTTGGAGGTCTGGACCTATTCTTCGGAAGCAGCGGGCGTAGGCTGTCCTGCTTCTTGTTGACCCGTGAATGGTTCAATGAATTGTGTGAGGGTTAGGAAGGGGTGGATTTCTTAATTCCATTCTTCGGCCGTTGTATTGGGCAGTTCAATGGTGAGTAATGTCTCAGTCTCTGTATTCAAAATGTTGTGCTATCCAGGAGCCAAAGTACAGGACATCAATAACTTGCTCCCAAACAATATAAACCTGCATCAGGACATCAATAACTTGCTCCCAAACATTATAAACCTGCATCAGGACATCAATAACTTGCTCCCAAACATTATAAACCTGCATCAGGACATCAATAACTTGCTCCCAAACATTATAAACCTGCATCAGGACATCAATAACTTGCTCCCAAACATTTTAAACCTGCATCAGGACATCAATAACTTGCTCCCAAACATTTTAAACCTGCATCAGGACATCAATAACCTGCTCCCAAACATTTTAAACCTGCATCAGGACATCAATAACTTGCTCCCAAACATTTTAAACCTGCATCAGGACATCAATAACTTGCTCCCAAACATTTTAAACCTGTATCAGGACATCAATAACTTGCTCCCAAACATTTTAAACCTGCATCAGGACATCAATAACTTGCTCCCAAACATTTTAAACCTGCATCAGGACATCAATAACTTGCTCCCAAACATTTTAAACCTGCATCAGGACATCAATAACTTGCTCCCAAACATTTTAAACCTGCATCAGGACATCAATAACTTGCTCCCAAACATTTTAAACCTGCATCAGGACATCAATAACTTGCTCCCAAACATTTTAAACCTGCATCAGGACAGCTACAAGCTGCTGTTGGAGTTAATGACATGCAGGGCAGCTCAGAACAGCTGAATGTTAATTTTAAAGAACTGATTGGGTCACTGCTTGACACCAACAAATGCCCCCTTAATGCCCGGTGTCAGGCATATGTGTATAGGTGGCAGGGAAGTCAGGCACAGGAGAGTCAAACGGAGTGTAAAATGGAGTCTTTTAATAATGTCCTAGTAACATGCTCCATAACACTAAACAGGAAAAGAACATAAACAAAATATGTGTACGAAGACCCGTCGCTCACCTATACAACAAACAACACTACACTGACAATAAACAATCTCTGACAAAGACATGAGGGGAAACAGAGGGTTAAATACACAACAGGTAATGAATGGGATTGAAAACAGGTGTGTGGGAAGACAAGACAAAACCAATGGAAAATGAAAAATGGATCAATGATGGCTAGAAGACCGGTGACGTCGAACGCCGAGCACCGCCCGAACAAGGAGAGGCAACGACTTCGGCAGAAGTCGTGACACCCGGTGTGCCTCTGTGCAGCTCACCCTGCACTAACATAAATAACATGAGCATGTCTACTTCTGCTAAGCTTCCAACTAAAGCAATGAAAATAATAAACTATCCAAGAAAGGTGCAAAAAAATAGCATAAGTTAACATATGTTGCTTAACAAACATGGTCAATGTCATCTGCCTCACCTCAAGCCCATTCTGGTGGGAAGTTGCTGCAGACCACCAAGTGCTAACAGTCAGTATCTGGATAACGTGTGTGAAATGCTTGATAATGTATGTGATATCAACAGAGAGGTATATTTTCTGGGGTACTTAAATATTGACCGGCTTTCATAAGGCTGCCCACTCAAGGTAAAGGTTCAAACTGTAACTAGTGCCTGCAATCTGGTTCAGGTTATCAGCCAACCCACCAGGGTAGTTACAAACAGCACAGGAATGAAATCATCAACATGTATTGATCACATCTTTACTAATACTAAACCAAAGTTCCCAGAAACATTGGTCTAAACATAATGATACAACAGTAGCTAAAATGAGGAGACGTCTGTCCGTAATAAAGTACCTCTCTGCCATTTTTAACAACACTAAAGTGTTTGCAATTGAGATTATCCAGCGGGACTTTGAGGTGAATTGTGACCCGTTTCTTGAAACCAGGCATATGTCATAAGTCACGACTTACAGGGGAGCAGTTGGAAAGTAAAAAATATTTTTTTTATCAAAATGTGTTTTTGGCAGAAATACCTTCTCGAACATGTGAACTTTCATGTGCCTTAATAACAAACTTGTATGCCATCTGTAAATACAAATGAAATTGTTAAATTAGGAGCCTAGTTGGTTTAGCCACAGAAAAAAGAGGCAACCTTGCCGCTAGCCATGATTGGCTGAGATAATGAGTGGGCTGGACATGCCGAGAGGTGAGTTTGGATTGGTCTGCCATATAGCACACGTCTGTCTATGGAGCTAGTCTGTATGTCTAGGTAATCGTGTCAAACGTGGCTTTTTTTATGTATCGCTTAGTAAAACTGCATAAACCTAATGTCAAGTTAAACACTGCCCGAACAAGGAGAGGGACCGACTTTGGCAGAAGTTGTGACAGCAGCATATCTCTTGACGATGATCGGGCTCGGGCTGACACGGGCTGCTTTATATAATTAACATTTCATTAGTTATTTATTTTCCATTTTTTTTTCATTGGGTAGCTTATAGTGGTTGGTGCCACTATATAGTGGCCTACACTGGTTGGTGCCTCTTGCACATCTCAGTGCAAGAGGCATCAATACAGTCCCTGGTTCGAATCCAGGCTGTATCACATCCAGCCGTGATTGGGAGTCCCATAGGGCGGCGCAGAATTGGCCCAGCGTCAACTTGGTTTTGCCGGGGTAGGCCGTCATTGTAAATAAGAATTTGTTCTTAACTGACTTGTCTAGTTAAATAAAGGTTACATTTTAAAAAATGTTGCAATTTTGTAATGTGTTTTGTTTGGTAAATTGTTTTGTAAATATGAATTCATATTTGTTGTGCCACTAAATAAACAATGAAAAATGATCAGAACAAGTTGTAACTGGACTGTAGCATGTTACTTACTTAAATGTTGTTATAATAAGCTTTTTATTCTAAGAGAAACTAAAATGACCTGGACTCCATGTACAGCATTATAGTCTCTAAAAGGAACATTTTTCCACCGTCTCTTGCACATGTCATATTCCTTTCATAATGCATCCTTATTTACTAAGCAATTATTATTATTATTATTATTAGATATTCTCACAGCGTACATTTGTAAATCCCAAACCCTAAAAGTCATTGGAAAGGGAGATACAAAGTATTGTGCCATGGTGATTACAATAAAGAATGTAAACAAGAAGCTGTATTTTTATTTACAGTAGTGATGTACAGCTGGAGGCATTTTGAAAACAGGTTTTCACAAGTAGTACTGTAGTACTGTAGTGCTGTAGTACTGTAGTACTGTAGTACTGTAGTGCTGTAGCAGGTGTAGCCCATCATGAAAACAGTGTATCCTATTAGCAGGACAATAGACTATTCATAGCCCGGCTACTGGAGGTGTGAAACTCTCAGAATTTGCAATGTATTTTATCCTTAAGTACTCTAAAGTATTACGTTTCAAACTCAAGACCTCATGCAACCGCAAAGTGTCGGAGAGCCATATAGACTGCAAAATAGTTGGGAAGAGATTCCATGGCACATGGTTTATGAATTGACACGCAACTCTTCATAGCCCGACTGCTGTAGGTGTGAAAATCCCCCCATTTGTCCCTAACAGTTCTTCATCAACATCTTTATGCCACAATTAATACAATTATGAGGAAAAAAAGACATTCAAATGCAGATGCTTATTTAAACTACATTTTAGTTGCACTTCCACCCAGCTCTACAACCACGGGTCAAACCTTGTTGTGATTATCAATGTATTTGTTGCATTGTTGTATCATATATTTCTCAAGTCAAAACGTCTTCGCCTTCACCAGTTCTTTTTTGCTTGTAGCCGTTGGCTGAGTTATGGATTTAATGTTTTTAGTTGATTCCAAACAAGTTTGGTCGCGTTTAAATCAGGAGACCAAAACATGTATTGATGAAAGAAACAATGTGGTCCCAGAAGCACCTCTCTGACATAAAGGCAGCATATCTATTGATGATTTCTTCCTCAAAGAGATGTCGAGCCGTTATACCTGAAAAAGAAGGCAACAGTGAACTATTGTGAAACACATAGCAGTCCATGAGGTGTGGGCTACAATATTTCATGTACTTTTTGCTTTGTAAATAGCTAAACATACCATCAAAAATCAAATATGGGCCTGGCCCCTGGCGAGAAATTGCCCCCCACACATGGAGTTTGAGCGATGCTTGGGACTCGGCTTGCTTGATCTTCTTCCTTTTTTTCTGTAGCAATTTTGAGCAAATTGCTCAAGGGCCACGGTTGATTGGTCTGTGAAGATGGCGTCATAGAATGTCTCGGCAGCTTTGATCTATGCCTGGGCCTGCAGGACGCAAAGTTCTTTGTTTGTCAGATGAATCATTGGGTCGAAACTACAGAACAGTACAAAACAAGAAAACACACATAGTTAATATTCTTAAAGTATATATACTATATAAAATGTCTTACCGAGCCTTTCCATAAATCCATGCAAGTTTCTTCAACTGTCTTTTGACTGTGATTAGAGCGATGTAGATGTTGTGCCATGACGCCAACAGGTTACAGATTGCCTTTGCCGAGCGCTCATCATCTTCATCCATTAGTGAGTTGATCGCTTGAAAAGTCTTGTTGGAAATGGAATACAATGAAAAATGTGCAGCAGACAGTAAAGACCAGCAGTTGATTTATTTAAGCATTATTTGTAGCATTATTAGGCCTACTTTACAGTATTGTAGCCTATTGTACCTGTTCATTTTCCTGGGCTTTTGAGTCCGGCGTAACACAGGCATCTGATGATAGTGCTTGCGAATAGCACTGTCCGTGACCAAAATCCCCAAGTCTCCCAGTATTTTTGAAATGTCTCCAGTAGATTTTCTGTTCCTCCTGAAAGCCCTAATCTGCTCACTTAAATTAATTGAGATCCTGGTCATGGTGCTACAGTATGTTATTACAGCATAACCAAAGTGAGGACAATCAGCGATCTGCTGTATACTTCTGGCCCATTGTAACCTGAAAGTCACACCTTTCCAGTATTATTCAGCCCCAAACTCCACCCTTAACACAGTTACCATTCAAAAACGTGCTGTTTATCTAAAGAAAAATGACATTGCGACCAAAGAGAACCGACAAAATGGACATGGTTTTCATCAAGACAGATTCTTTCTATGGCGCTACCCGATCGCTCAATGTCGTTTATTTGAATACTATGGTTATTTTAAAACATAGAATGTCGGCTGAAATTTCAGTTTAATCCACCAGAAAAGATAGAACAAATAATACAACAAATATTGTGCTTGAACTCAAATATACTTATTCATAAAAAACTGTATCAATTGGAACTTTAACAAGTGGGAGAAGTATTATTGTTATTACTAACCCTGCATTATAATGATATAAAAGCCCCTTTAGATAATCAATGTTTTTATTTACAGTAGTGGTGGACAGCTGGAGGCATGTTGTTAAATAAAGGTTATATTTAAATGTAAAAAAACTCATCCAGCAAGGGTATGGTTTTCTTAGCGAGGGAGGAGAATTCTCCACCGTAGTCTTCAAATCTGGTGGAGAAGTTGTCCCTCAGATGCTTGATGAAGTCTTCCATCACCTCTGTGACAACGCTGTGGCCTGGTCCCTGTGCCTGTCGTTTCTTCAGTGTGCTGGAGCCTTCCATCACCTCTGTGACAACGCTGCGGCCTGGTCCCTGTGCCTGTCGTTTCTTCAGTGTGCTGGAGCCTTCCATCACCTCTGTGACAACGCTGCGGCCTGGTCCCTGTGCCTGTCGTTTCTTCAGTGTGCTGGAGTCTTCCATCACCTCTGTGACAACGCTGCGGCCTGGTCCCTGTGCCTGTCGTTTCTTCAGTGTGCTGGAGTCTTCCATCACCTCTGTGACAACGCTGCGGCCTGGTCCCTGTGCCTGTCGTTTCTTCAGTGTGCTGGAGTCTTCCATCACCTCTGTGACAACGCTGCGGCCTGGTCCCTGTGCCTGTCGTTTCTTCAGTGTGCTGGAGTCTTCCATCACCTCTGTGACAACGCTGCGGCCTGGTCCCTGTGCCTGTCGTTTCTTCAGTGTGCTGGAGTCTTCCATCACCTCTGTGACAACGCTGCGGCCTGGTCCCTGTGCCTGTCGTTTCTTCAGTGTGCTGGAGTCTTCCATCACCTCTGTGACAACGCTGCGGCCTGGTCCCTGTGCCTGTCGTTTCTTCAGTGTGCTGGAGTCTTCCATCACCTCTGTGACAACGCTGCGGCCTGGTCCCTGTGCCTGTCGTTTCTTCAGTGTGCTGGAGTCTTCCATCACCTCTGTGACAACGCTGCGGCCTGGTCCCTGTGCCTGTCGTTTCTTCAGTGTGCTGGAGTCTTCCATCACCTCTGTGACAACGCTGCGGCCTGGTCCCTGTGCCTGTCGTTTCTTCAGTGTGCTGGAGTCTTCCATCACCTCTGTGACAACGCTGCGGCCTGGTCCCTGTGCCTGTCGTTTCTTCAGTGTGCTGGAGCCTTCCATCACCTCTGTGACAACGCTGCGGCCTGGTCCCTGTGCCTGTCGTTTCTTCAGTGTGCTGGAGTCTTCCATCACCTCTGTGACAACGCTGCGGCCTGGTCCCTGTGCCTGTCGTTTCTTCAGTGTGCTGGAGTCTTCCATCACCTCTGTGACAACGCTGCGGCCTGGTCCCTGTGCCTGTCGTTTCTTCAGTGTGCTGGAGCCTTCCATCACCTCTGTGACAACGCTGCGGCCTGGTCCCTGTGCCTGTCGTTTCTTCAGTGTGCTGGAGTCTTCCATCACCTCTGTGACAACGCTGCAGCCTGGTCCCTGTGCCTGTCGTTTCTTCAGTGTGCTGGAGCCTTCCATCACCTCTGTGACAACGCTGCGGCCTGGTCCCTGTGCCTGTCGTTTCTTCAGTGTGCTGGAGTCTTCCATCACCTCTGTGACAACGCTGCGGCCTGGTCCCTGTGCCTGTCGTTTCTTCAGTGTGCTGGAGCCTTCCATCACCTCTGTGACAACGCTGCGGCCTGGTCCCTGTGCCTGTCGTTTCTTCAGTGTGCTGGAGTCTTCCATCACCTCTGTGACAACGCTGCGGCCTGGTCCCTGTGCCTGTCGTTTCTTCAGTGTGCTGGAGTCTTCCATCACCTCTGTGACAACGCTGCGGCCTGGTCCCTGTGCCTGTCGTTTCTTCAGTGTGCTGGAGTCTTCCATCACCTCTGTGACAACGCTGCGGCCTGGTCCCTGTGCCTGTCGTTTCTTCAGTGTGCTGGAGCCTTCCATCACCTCTGTGACAACGCTGTGGCCTGGTCCCTGTGCCTGTCGTTTCTTCAGTGTGCTGGAGTCTTCCATCACCTCTGTGACAACGCTGCGGCCTGGTCCCTGTGCCTGTCGTTTCTTCAGTGTGCTGGAGTGCAGTAGCATTCCAGATGACAGATGCAAATTGAACAACTCAAGCTTCCTAGTAAAGGACTCAAATTTCTCTACCTTGTCCGCGACTGTTTTCCCTTTTTGTTGTAACTGCAGATTTAACCCGTTTAAGTTACAGATTATGTCTGCAAAAAGAGCTGTGTGTGCGGCTTGCAGTTAAACAAATGTTTCTGCGTCGGGCCTCTGTATGGGATGGAAGGCCGCGGAAAGTTCTATGTTTAGATTCATAGTTTGTCTGAGATTTAATGATTTGCAAACAGCAATATTTTCATTGCAAATAAGACACACTGGCTTGGCATTGGGAAAAGATGGAGAGATGAACACATATCTTTCAGGACATTTTTCTCTGAAACTTCGATTTTCATTATCCCCCTTGCTTCTTGGTAGTTTTTGAGAGTGACATTTTATCTAGTAATCAAGCAAATTGTTCTCAACAAATGTTTATGTTACAAAAAGTAGTGTAGCCTACAGTAGGTGACGTAGACCTATTTTTCCCAACCAATCAACGCACAAAGAAATAGACAAAAATAAAAATGTAATAGAGACAAAGTGATATTATGAGCGTAATCAGATCAAAAGCATTATCTTATTGTCACTGAATGTATTATGTACTAATCATATGTGTTAAACATGTTACATTTGTAGTGTAGGCCAATTAATTGTGCTAATATTATATACTTATTATGGTCTGGCCCGCCGTCATCCAAATGTTATGATGGGATTTGAAGCAATAGCCACCCAGGTGTGGTCAACTATTTCAGCACCGTTTCGCACTGCTCTGAGACAAGCATGGGGACTGGTCTTGATAAATCAATGAGATTTTTTATTTTCAATGAATCTCTTTTTGGGTATTGGTTAGATTACAATTCGGGTGTGGAAACGGTCACGTTCTTCTTAACAGAAACACTGAGGGTTTTGTTTTTTCTTGGAATAGAAACACCATAATATTAATTTAATTAATTAAGCCAAATTTGAAATCAATCCCATATACTATGTTCTTACAAAAAAAGATTTAAAATTCTCTAGTACAGCCAATATTACAAAAAGTCAATGGCAACAATGGCTGACAATTAAATAACGTGCCATAGAATTCTGCGGCAGCAACTTTTACAGGAAGAACCACTGTATCAACCAGGCAGGTCCTACAGGCTCTAATTCTGTCGCACTTGGAATACTGTTCAGTTGTGTGGTCAGGTGTCACAAAGAGGGACCTCAGGCAATTACATTTGGCTAAATTCAGGGCAGCATGGCTGGCCCTTAAATGTACACGGAGAGCTAACATTACTAATATGCATGTACATCTCTCATGGCTCTAAGTGGAGGAGAGATTGACTTCATCATTACTTGTTTTTGCAAGAAGTGTTGACTTGCTGAAAGCACTGATGTGTCTGTTTAAACTATTAGCACACAGCCAGTAGTTCATACCATTCATACCCCACAAGATATGCCACCAGAGGTCTTATCACAATCCCCAAGTGAAGAACAGACTATGTGAGGCACACAGTACTACATAGAGCAATGTCTACATGGAACTCTATTCAACATCAGGTAACTGATGCAAGCAGTAGAATCAGATAAAAAAAACAGATAAAGTACACCTTATGGAACAGCGGGGACTGTGAAGAGACACACAGCCACAGAAACACACGTACACATGTGTGTAGTATTGTAAATATGTGGTGGTGGAGTGGTGGCCTGAGGGAACACACAGTGTGTTTGGTTAGGTGCTATGACATGCAATGTCATGTAGTATTTTAAACTGTATGTAACTGTCTTATGTAGCTGCACCGCAGGAAGAGTAGCTCCTGCCTTGGCAGGAACTAATGGGGATCCATAATAAACCCCAGGAAGAGTAGCTGCTGCCTTGGCAGGAACTAATGGGGATCCATAATAAACCCCAGGAAGAGTAGCTGCTGCCTTGGCAGGAACTAATGGGGATCCATAATAAACCCCAGGAAGAGTAGCTGCTGCCTTGGCAGGAACTAATGGGGATCCATAATAAACCCCAGGAAGAGTAGCTGCTGCCTTGGCAGGAACTAATGGGGATCCATAATAAACCCCGGGAAGAGTAGCTGCTGCCTTGGCAGGAACTAATGGGGATCCATAATAAACCCCGGGAAGAGTAGCTGCTGCCTTGGCAGGAACTAATGGGGATCCATAATAAACCCCAGGAAGAGTAGCTGCTGCCTTGGCAGGAACTAATGGGGATCCATAATAAACCCCAGGAAGAGTAGCTGCTGCCTTGGCAGGAACTAATGGGGATCCATAATAAACCCCAGGAAGAGTAGCTGCTGCCTTGGCAGGAACTAATGGGGATCCATAATAAACCCCAGGAAGAGTAGCTGCTGCCTTGGCAGGAACTAATGGGGATCCATAATAAACCCCGGGAAGAGTAGCTGCTGCCTTGGCAGGAACTAATGGGGATCCATCATAAATACAAATACAAAATGAAAGGAACCTAAAATTCAACATACCAATTAGGATCTGGATAAAAAATACTTGAATCAGTTATAGAACCCATTGCTCTTTATGGTTGTGAGGTCTGGGGTCTGCTCACCAACCAAGAACTCACAAAATGGGACAAACACCACTTTGAGACTCTGCATGCAGAATTCTACAAAAATATCCCCCCATGTAGAACGTAAAACAGCAAATATCGAATGCAGAGCAGAATTAGGACGAATCCTGCTAATGATTAAAAAACATAAAATAGCTGTTCAATTCTACAATCACCTGAAAGATGCCCAAACCTTCCATACCAAAGCCATCACCTACAGAGACATGAACCTAGAGAAGAGTCTCCTAAAGCAAGCTGGTCCTGGGGCTCTGTTCCCAAACACAAACAGACCCCACAGAGCCCCAGGCAAGCAAAAGATAATTACTTGACACAATGGAAAGAACTAACCAAAATTCAAAGCAAAGTGGAATTCTATTTGGCCCTAAAAAGAGAGTACACAGTGGCAGAATACCAGACCACTGTGAAAGCTTTGACTATATAGACTCAGTGAGCATAGCCTTGCCATTGAGAGAGATCCCCGTAGGCAGACCTGGCTCTCAAGAGAAGACAGGCTATATGCACACTCCCCACAAAATGAGGTGGAAACTGAGCTGCACTTCCTAACCTTGTGCCCAATGTATAACCCTATTAGAGACACATATTTCCCTCAGATTACACAGAACCACAAAGAATTAGAAAACAAAATCAAATTTAGTTAAAACCCACATATCTATTGTGTGAAATACCACAGTGTGCCATCACAGCAGCAAGATGTGTGACCTTTTGCCACAAGAAAAGGGCAACCAGTGAAGAACAAACACCATTGTAAATACAACCCATATTTATGTGTCTATTTATCTGTTTATTTTCCCTTTCATACTTCAACTATTTATCTGTACATTGTTACAAAACTGTACATAGCCATAATATAACATTTGATATGTCTCTAATTATTTTTTGTGAGTGTAATGTTCACTGTTGATTTCTGATTGTTTATCACTTTTGTTTCTTATCTATTTTACTCGCTTTGGAAAAATACACATGTTTCCCATGCCAATAAATATAATTGAATTGAGAGTGAGAGAGAGAGAATACAATGCATTGAAATATCATTCACACATGGATGCATCTATTCTCTGATTGACTTCATTGTGTTTAGTCACCCTGACATTACTCTTTTGACAGACACAAAGAACACTAAGAACTCTGCAGGGGAATGTTAGCATGCCAATAGTCCACACACACACACACACACACACACACACACACACACACACACACACACACACACACACACACACACACACACACACACACACACACACACACACACACACACACACACACACACACACACACACACACACACACACACATACACACACACATACACACACACACACACCAGCGCATCTCACCTCAACCGTATAATGTATAATAACAAGGATATGCAGTGTTTGTAACTTAGTTGGCTTTGAACACAACACCATAATCACTCTGGCCCATATGATAAGGGAACAACAGCAGGCACAAGTTTTCCAAAAGTTCCCAAGTACATAGGGAGGATATTGTTCCATAGACAGGCACCAAGCTAGAATACAGTGCCAGCCCAGGGGGAGTCCCTGTAGAAACAAGACTATAGTTCACAGTGTTCCAGGATGTTAATAATACTTTGAGGCTCGGCAGCTTTGACACAAGACAGATGTATAGATTGTTTTTGCACAAGTGGTATAATAAAGCAATAAGGCCTGAGGTGGTGTGGTATATGGCCAATATACCAGGGCTAAGGGCTGTTCTTAAGTACGACGCAACGCTGAGTGCCCGGATACAGCCCCAAGCCGTGATTTATTGGCCATATTCCACAAACCTGCTATGGGCCTTATTGCTATTATAAACTGGTTACCAACGTAATTAGAGAAGTAAAAATAAATGTTTTGTCATACCCTGATATAACACGGCTGTCAGCCAATCAGCATTCAGGGCTCAAACCACACAGGTTATAATCAAATGTAATATCTGATCCCTAGATGATGGTGTGCTTGTGTGTTTGGAGTTATTTTTGGTTGCAAGCTGTCAATATGCACTCCGATTACCACAAACTTCTTTAGATTAACAGGGTTTGCTTCAAATCATCTGTGGTTCCATTCACTATAGACAGAGAACAAGGCTGGTCTTTCATTAATCAAGCCCACCATATACACACACACACACACACACACACACACACACACACACACACACACACACACACACACACACACACACACACACACACACACACACACACACACACACACACACACACATTTCTTGAATCTGAGAAACTGGAAGGAAGTATACCTGGTAGTAGTTATTTTCTTCTACAGTTCCCAAACCCATTCATCAGATTGTCTATGAGAAGAGGGAGCTACTGCATTGAACTCGAATGACAAAAACATCTGCTAAATTGGACAAAAAACTAAAGAGGTGAAGCTTGGTGCCTCCAGTTATACTCTGAGTGAATGTTGTGGCCCAGAACCTCTAGTTATAGTGTGAGTGAATGTTGTGTCCCAGTACCTCTAGTTATAGTGTGAGTGAATGTTGTGGCCCAGTACCTCTAGTTATAGTGTGGGTGAATGTTGTTGCCCAGTACCTCTAGTTATAGTGTGAGTGAATGTTGTGTCCCAGTACCTCTATTATAGTGTGAGTGAATGTTGTGTCCCAGTACCTCTATTATAGTGTGAGTGAATGCTGTGGCCCAGTACCTCTAGTTATAGTGTGAATGAATTCTGTGGCCCAGTACCTCCAGCTATAGTCTGAGTGAATGCTGTGGCCCAGTACCTCTAGTTATAGTGTGAATGAATGCTGTGGCCCAGTACCTCTAGTTATAGTGTGAGTGAATGCTGTGGCCCAGTACCTCCAGTTATAGTCTGAGTGAATGCTGTGGCCCAGTACCTCCAGCTATAGTCTGAGTGAATGTTGTGTCCCAATACCTCCAGTTATAGTCTGAGTGAATGTTGTGGCCCAGAACATCCAGTTATAGTCTGAGTGAATGTTGTGGCCCAGAACATCCAGTTATAGTCTGAGTGAATGTTGTGGCCCAGAACATCCAGTTATAGTCTGAGTGAATGTTGTGGCCCAGAACATCCAGTTATAGTCTGAGTGAATGTTGTGGCCCAGAACATCCAGTTATAGTGTGAGTGAATGTTGTGGCCCAGAACATCCAGTTATAGTCTGAGTGAATGTTGTTGCCCAGAACCTCCCGTTTTGTCTGAGTGAATGTTGCAGGTGTAAGAACCTGCAGGGCAGACACCTTTCCTCCTGCATTCAATACTCTAGAGGTCTCTGCCCTCACTATTGGACTCTCTTTATTGATTACCAGTCCTGATAAATGTTTTGGGGAACAATGTCTCTTCAATATCTGGAAAAAGTGCACTGCATCTAATGTAGAAGTACTCCTGAAACTAGTTTAGGAAATGTAGTGTCAGCAGTCGGCTGTTAACATGAGCAATAGGTTCTCAGGCCAGGCCGTGTGTCTGAATGGGAGAGAGGTGGAGACAACATAAAACACACTTCCCAAAGTGAATAAAGCCTTATTTAAAATGAATGGAAAATGGACACGGCCTATAAAAGCAAATGACAGCTCTTCAGTTGACATACAGCAGGAGAGCTGCCATCGGAGTCTTTTATCAAGCCATTGGCTTAGAGTTACTATATCAAACTCAAGACAGCCAGCCAGCCAGCACAACTTTGATCAAATATTTAACATGGTCAGGTATAACTTTGCAATGTCAGGTAAAGTCACAATACACACAGTGATGCTAAAAGCATCTGACTCGGGATAAATATGAGCTACAGGTGTTCGTTTGGTGTGGATGTTAGATGTATGTTATTTACAGGGAGAGACAGACTCATGGGGGTTGGGGTTGTGTGTGTGTGTGTGTGTGTGTGTGTGTGTGTGTGTGTGTGTGTGTGTGTGTGTGTGTGTGTGTGTGTGTGTGTGTGTGTGTGTGTGTGTGTGTGTGTGTGTGTGTGTGTGTGTGTGTGTGTGTGTGTGTGTGTGTGTGTGTGTGTTTGTGTGTGTGTGTGTGTGTGTGTGTGTGTGTGTGTGTGTGTGTGTGTGTGTGTGTGTGTGTGTGTGTGTGTGTGTGTGTGTGTGTGTCTGTGTGTGTGTCTGTGTGTGTGTGTATTTCCATTAACAGGTAGATGAGTGAAGTGCCGTGGGACGAGAGTTCTTCACGTTGTTATCTCTGTTATCCTATCTTTCATTCACTGCTCTAAATTGCCATGGCTTTGCTATTGGGAACAAACTATCAACCTATTCGTCGCCAAGAGGCATAGAGGGCAACTGCTATGTACAAATGACAGCACAGTTTATTTAGCTGGGCAAAAAAACTTCTGAAAATGTCAATTCAGAATTTCTAGTATACTAGTTATCCTTTGTTACTGGTCTTCCGTTTTCCTCCATGAGCCTGAATGTCTTTTGTACTCACAGCTATAGCCGAGTAGTAACAGGGGAGTCTGGGAAAGAAAGAGCAACGTTCTAAATCTTTCTTTGACCTTTTCCTCCTCTCTTCTCCTCTCCCAAGGTGTCTACAATCAGTATGTGGGCTGGAGGCACCAGGGGACAAAAGAGGAATGGTGTTAGCCATGGCGCTAAACGCCCGGAGCACTGTTCTGATTGCAGCCTTCGGCAAGGATGCAGACGTGAAAACTAGGAGTTGGCCTGATGCATTGTGGGAGTATGAGTCGTGAGACAATAGAATTATGAATTTGAATAACAGAACATTCTGCCCTTGTGGTCAGGGAGTTGGTCAACCATGGTTTGCCCTTGTGGTCAGGGAGTTGGTCAACCATGGTTTGCCCTTGTGGTCAGGGAGTTGGTCAACCAAGGTTTGCCCTTGGGGTCAGGGAGTTGGTCAACCATGGTTTGCCCTTGTGGTCAGGGAGTTGGTCAACCATGGTTTGCCCTTGTGGTCAGGGAGTTGGTCAACCATGGTTTGCCCTTGTGGTCAGGGAGTTGGTCAACCATGGTTTTCCCTTGTGGTCAGGGAGTTGGTCAACCATGGTTTGCCCTTGTGGTCAGGGAGTTGGTCAACCAAGGTTTGCCCTTGGGGTCAGGGAGTTGGTCAACCATGGTTTGCCCTTGTGGTCAGGGAGTTGGTTAACCATGGTTTGCCCTTGTGGTCAGGGAGTTGGTCAACCAAGGTTTGCCCTTGGGGTCAGGGAGTTGGTCAACCATGGTTTGCCCTTGTGGTCAGGGAGTTGGTCAACCATGGTTTGCCCTTGTGGTCAGGGAGTTGGTCAACCATGGTTTGCCCTTGTGGTCAGGGAGTTGGTCAACCATGGTTTTCCCTTGTGGTCAGGGAGTTGGTCAACCATGGTTTGCCCTTGTGGTCAGGGAGTTGGTCAACCAAGGTTTGCCCTTGGGGTCAGGGAGTTGGTCAACCATGGTTTGCCCTTGTGGTCAGGGAGTTGGTCAACCATGGTTTGCCCTTGTGGTCAGGGAGTTGGTCAACCATGGTTTTCCCTTGTGGTCAGGGAGTTGGTCAACCATTGTTTGCCCTTGTGGTCAGGGAGTTGGTCAACCATGGTTTGCCCTTGTGGTCAGGGAGTTGGTCAACCATGGTTTGCCCTTGTGGTCAGGGAGTTGGTCAACCATGGTTTGCCCTTGTGGTCAGGGAGTTGGTCAACCATGGTTTGCCCTTGTGGTCAGGGAATTGGTCAACCATGGTTTGCCCTTGTGGTCAGGGAGTTGGTCAACCATGGTTTGCCCTTGTGGTCAGGGAGTTGGTCAACCATTGTTTGCCCTTGTGGTCAGGGAGTTGGTCAACCATGGTCTGCCCTTGTGGTCAGGGAGTTGGTCAACCATGGTTTGCCCTTGTGGTCAGGGAGTTGGTCAACCATGGTTTGCCCTTGTAGTCAGGGAGTTGGTCAACCATGGTTTGCCCTTGTGGTCAGGGAGTTGGTCAACCATGGTCTGCCCTTGTGGTCAGGGAGTTGGTCAACCATGGTTTGCCCTTGTGGTCAGGGAGTTGGTCAACCATGGTTTGCCCTTGTGGTCAGGGAGTTGGTCAACCATGGTTTGCCCTTGTGGTCAGGGAGTTGGTCAACCATGGTTTGCCCTTGTGGTCAGGGAGTTGGTCAACCATGGTTTGCCCTTGTGGTCAGGGAGTTGGTCAACCATGGTTTGCACTTGTGGTCAGGGAGTTGGTCAACCATGGTTTGCCCTTGTGGTCAGGGAGTTGGTCAACCATGGTTTGCCCTTGTGGTCAGGGAGTTGGTCAACCATGGTTTGCCCTTGTGGTCAGGGAGTTGGTCAACCATGGTTTGCCCTTGTGGTCAGGGAGTTGGTCAACCATGGTTTGCCCTTGTGGTCAGGGAGTTGGTCAACCATGGTTTGCCCTTGTGGTCAGGGAGTTGGTCAACCATGGTTTGCCCTTGTGGTCAGGGAGTTGGTCAACCATGGTCTGCCCTTGTGGTCAGGGAGTTGGTCAACCATGGTTTGCCCTTGTGTTAAGGGAGTTGGTCAACCATGGTCTGCCCTTGTGGTCAGGGAGTTGGTCAACCATGGTTTGCCCTTGTGGTCAGGGAGTTGGTCAACCATGGTTTGCCCTTGTGGTCAGGGAGTTGGTCAACCAAGGTTTGCCCTTGTGGTCAGGGAGTTGGTCAACCATGGTTTGCCCTTGTGGTCAGGGAGTTGGTCAACCATGGTTTGCCCTTGTGGTCAGGGAGTTGGTCAACCATGGTCTGCCCTTGTGGTCAGGGAGTTGGTCAACCATGGTTTGCCCTTGTGGTCAGGGAGTTGGTCAACCATGGTTTGCCCTTGTGGTCAGGGAGTTGGTCAACCATGGTTTGCCCTTGTGGTCAGGGAGTTGGTCAACCATGGTCTGCCCTTGTGGTCAGGGAGTTGGTCAACCATGGTTTGTGGTCAGGGAGTTGGTCAACCATGGTTTGCCAGTGCTGTGATAAGATATTATGCAATAGCACTCACAGCTTTACAAATGTTTTTTTTTTTTTGACATTTATGGTCTGTTTACGTTTAGTTTATAGGTTATTTATTTAAAAAATATTGTATAAAACCCATATGAACAGCATTTATGACAATACTTGTGTATTAGAATAATTATATTAGACCATTTCTGATATATCACATGCCTTACTTAATTTCCCTGCTTTTATTCCCCTGCTTTTATTTCCCTCTACTGCCATTCATTCAGATTAGACTGGTTTGGATTTCTCCCTGGTCAATATGGCTGAATTTCCATCCCAATCTGGAACTTTGAGGCTTCATGTCATATCCTCTCTACTAATTTAGTATGATCACTACGCATCTCTCATCATTGGGGGGAGGCGGGACTATGGCTGATGTAGATAAGTAGTCAAATGAGGTTTGTGACAAGGAGAATGACGGGAATGGAGAGAACAGGAGAGTGACAGTGAATGGAGAGAACAGGAGAGTGACAGTGAATGTAGAGAACAGGAGAGTGACAGTGAATGTAGAGAACAGGAGAGTGACAGTGAATGGAGAGAACAGGAGAGTGACAGTGAATGGAGAGAACAGGATAATTACAGTGAATGGAGAGAACAGGAGAGTGACAGTGAATGTAGAGAACAGGAGAGTGACAGTGAATGGAGAGAACAGGAGAGTGACAGTGAATGTAGAGAACAGGAGAGTGACAGTGAATGGAGAGAACAGGAGAGTGACAGTGAATGGAGAGAACAGGAGAGTGACAGTGAATGGAGAGGAGAGGAGAGTGACAGTGAATGGAGAGGAGAGGAGAGTGACAGTGAATGGAGAGGAGAGGAGAGTGACAGTGAATGGAGAGAACAGGAGAGTGACAGTGAATGGAGAGAACAGGAGAGTGACAGTGAATGTAGAGAACAGGAGAGTGACAGTGAATGGAGAGAACAGGAGAGTGACAGTGAATGGAGAGAACAGGAGAGTGACAGTGAATGGAGAGGAGAGGAGAGTGACAGTGAATGGAGAGGAGAGGAGAGTGACAGTGAATGGAGAGAACAGGAGAGTGACAGTGAATGGAGAGAACAGGAGAGTGACAGTGAATGGAGAGGAAAGGAGAGTGACAGTGAATGGAGAGAACAGGAGAGTGACAGTGAATGGAGAGGAGAGGAGAGTGACAGTGAATGGAGAGGAGAGGAGAGGAGAGTGACAGTGAATGGAGAGGAGAGGAGAGTGACAGTGAATGGAGAGGAGAGGAGAGTGACAGTGAATGGAGAGGAGAGGAGAGTGACAGTGAATGGAGAGGAGAGGAGAGTGACAGTGAATGGAGAGGAGAGGAGAGTGACAGTTGAATGGAGAGGAGAGGAGAGTGACAGTGAATGGAGAGGAGAGGAGAGTGACAGTGAATGGAGAGGAGAGGAGAGTGACAGTGAATGGAGAGGAAAGGAGAGTGACAGTGAATGGAGAGAACAGGAGAGTGACAGTGAATGGAGAGGAGAGGAGAGTGACAGTGAATGGAGAGGAGAGGAGAGGAGAGTGACAGTGAATGGAGAGGAGAGGAGAGTGACAGTGAATGGAGAGGAGAGGAGAGGAGAGTGACAGTGAATGGAGAGGAGAGGAGAGTGACAGTGAATGGAGAGGAGAGGAGAGTGACAGTGAATGGAGAGGAGAGGAGAGTGACAGTTGAATGGAGAGGAGAGGAGAGTGACAGTGAATGGAGAGGAGAGGAGAGTGACAGTGAATGGAGAGGAGAGGAGAGTGACAGTGAATGGAGAGGAAAGGAGAGTGACAGTGAATGGAGAGAACAGGAGAGTGACAGTGAATGGAGAGGAGAGGAGAGTGACAGTGAATGGTGAGGAGAGGAGAGGAGAGTGACAGTGAATGGAGAGGAGAGGAGAGTGACAGTGAATGGAGAGGAGAGGAGAGTGACAGTGAATGGAGAGGAGAGGAGAGTGACAGTTGAATGGAGAGGAGAGGAGAGTGACAGTGAATGGAGAGGAGAGGAGAGTGACAGTGAATGGAGAGGAGAGGAGAGTGACAGTGAATGGAGAGGAGAGGAGAGTGACAGTTGAATGGAGAGAATCCAAACGTTGTTTATTGTTCCCATTAATGAGTGATCAGGACTTGTGTTCCTTTCTGAACACAGCAATCACTGCTAACACTCAGGCTGATGTTCTGGTCCAATACACATGACACACTCATCAGGGGAACATAACAGCAGAACAATTCCCAAGGAGAGGAGAGAGGAGAGGAGAGGAGAGGAGAGGAGAGGAGAGGAGAGGAGAGGAGAGGAGAGGAGAGGAGAGGAGAGGAGAGGAGACAGCTGTTATAGTAAGATGTGAATTAGATTTTGCAGGAAGGTTTTTGGTAACTCAACAATTACCTTTATAATATACAACCTAATAATAGAAGCTAATAATAGTTCAGTGCTTAGGTTATGTTCTCTCACACATCAATGCATAATCCCACTCCATAACTCGTTGACTGTACCATTGTATTCAGTGAGCACACTAATTACTGAAGTGGGGGCCAAGCCATCATAATGCTAGACTGGTCTTTCCATAAGGCTTAGAACACTGGTGGAAAAAGTACTAAATTGTCATACTTGAGTAAAAGTAAAGATACCTTAATATAAAATGACTCAAGTAAAAGTAAAAGTCACCCAGTAAAGTACCGGTTGAGTAAAAGTTTTAAAATACTTAAGTATCAAAAGTAAATGTATAAATCATTTCAAATTCCTTACATTAAACCAGACGGCACAATTTATTTTTTATTTGTTTATTGACGGATAGCCAGGGGCGCTACAACACTCAGACATCATTTACAAACGAAGCATTTGTGTTTAGTGAGTCTGCCAGTTCAGATGCAGTAGGGATGACCAGGGATTTGTGTGTGAATTGGACAATTTTCCTGTCAAATGTAAAGAGTACTTTTGGCTGTCAGGGAAAATGTATGGAGTAAAAAGTACTTTATTTTCTTTCGGAATGTAGGGAAGTGAAAGTAAAAGTTGCCAAAAATATGAACAATAAAGTAAAGTACAGATACCCCCCAAGTATTTACTTAATACTTCACACCACTGCTTAGAAGGGAGATACGTACCTTATGTCTGGCTCTGGGAGCGAACGGAAGGCTCGATCTGGAGTAACACTGCATCAGTTGAAGCAACAAGGGCTAGCTAACTTTCATTTTAATATATGATAGATTTGAATTGGGATTGTTGAGCTGCACTGCACTTATCAAATGTGCTCTTGTCAGGAGCACACTGGAGCAGCCATATTCCCATACTGACCAAAGCTGCTGTACTGTCACAAGTCCCAACCCACAACCATGGCAAACGCCTTTCCACCCTCTGGGTATCTGTGATGATGTATTATATCATAATCCTAAATGAATAAATGTTCCATTCTCTTCCAATATCTCCTGTCGCCTCAAAGCTGAACCAAACCATCGCTGGGGCCCATATCCCAGCACAGATCTAAGTCCAGACTGTAGGATGGTTTCATCATTCACTGATGTTGGTAATGGTTCCTGACACAGTGGAGCTATAAGCTGCTTAAATTACATTTTAGTTACTCATCCGACACTCTTATCCAGAGCAATTTAAAGTGGAGAGTGCGACATTTTCATACTTCTTGGTACTATTCCCCCGTGGAGATCAATCCCACAATCCTGGCATTGCAAGTGCCATGCTCTACCAACTGAGCTACATGGGACCTAAATAATTACATCATTGAATCATCCTGGATCAACGCTCATCAGAACCCCCCCCCATCCAAATGATGTATAATACAATACTTTTTCATTACATTGCACAAGTTAAAACCTATTTCAAACAACTTCCTGGGTTTCCATACATTAAAAAACTGACCTGGTCTGGGTATTACCATGTAAAAACCTAACAGTGTTCTTATATTCCAGTGTAATCTGATGAACACATGTTGGATCCTCCACTTTGTCTTTCTATATCCATGCTCTATCCATCAGTCATCCCTCACTCCTCTCCTCCTCTGCTCCTCTCCTCCTCTCCTCCTCTGCTCCTCTCCTCCTCTGCTCCTCTCCTCCTCTCCTCCTCTCCTCCTCTCCTCCTCTCCTCCTCTCCTCCTCTCCTCCTCTCCTCCTCTCCTCCTCTCCTCCTCTCCTCCTCTCCTCCTCTCCTCCTCTCCTCCTCTCCTCCTCTCCTCCTCTCCTCCTCTCCTCCTCTCCTCCTCTCCTCCTCTCCTCCTCTCCTCCTCTCCTCCTCTCCTCCTCTCCTCCTCTCCTCCTCTCCTCCTCTCCTCCTCTCCTCCTCTCCTCCTCTCCTCCTCCTCTCCTCCTCTCCTCCTCTCCTCCTCTCCTCCTCCTCTCCTCCTCTCCTCCTCTGCTCCTCTCCTCCTCTCCTCCTCTCCTCCTCTCCTCCTCTCCTCCTCTCCTCCTCTCCTCCTCTCCTCCTCTCCTCCTCTCCTCCTCTCCTCCTCTCCTCCTCTTCTCCTCTCCTCCTCTCATCTTCACATTGTCCCACAACCTTGTATCTGTTCTGTGCTCACCTTGGCTTGGAGGGTTTTTTAATTAAGCAAATAATGACTTTGCTGAAATAGCTTTCTCTGAAAAAAGAACCATATGCCTACTTTTGTTCCCACTGACTCAGCATGATTTCTTTATTTAACTACCACTTTCAATACAGGAAAATCCCCCTCTTTTCATCAGGCTCATTTAAACATCTTTCATGAACATATGAAAGGCACTAGGGGAGAACAGTGCTGTTTAAAAAAACATCCAGTCACCATTGTAAGGTACTAAGCATACAGTATATGCGTGTGTGTGTGTCTGTTTCTGTGTCTGTCTGTGTGTTTCTGTGTGTGTTTGGGCAGGAATGGTTTATCCCAACATACAAAACATTGACAAGGGATACAATTATTATTGAGTTGTTCTAGATCAGGAATAATGCTATCTCTGAATTGACATATATCATCAAGGTACCACTTACATAAGGATCTGTGAGAGGGAGAGGGAGAAGAGAGGGAGAGGGAGAAGGGGTGAGAGAGGGAAAGGGAGAGGGAGAAGGGGTGGGAGAGGGAGAGGAAGAGGGAGAGGGAGAGGGAGAGGGAGAGGGAGAGGGAGAGGGAGAAGGGGTGAGAGAGGGAGAGGGAGAGGAAGAGGGAGTGAGAGAGGGAGAAGGGGTGAGAGAGGGAGAGGGAGAGGGAGAGGGAGAAGGGGTGGGAGAGGGAGAGGAAGAGGGAGAGGAAGAGGGAGAAGGGGTGAGAGAGGGAGAGGAAGAGGGAGTGAGAGAGGGAGAAGGGGTGAGAGAGGGAGAGGGAGAGGGAGAGGGAGAAGGGGTAGGAGAGGGAGAGGGAGAGGGAGAGGAAGAGGGAGAGGGAGAGGGAGAAGGGGTGAGAGAGGGAGAGGGAGAGGGAGAGGGAGAGGGAGAGGGAGAGGGAGAGGGAGAGGGAGAGGGAGAGGGAGAAGGGGTGGGAGAGGGAGAGGAAGAGGGAGAGGGAGAAGGGGTGAGAGAGGGAGAGGGAGATGGAGATGGAGAAGGAGAAGGGGTGAGAGAGGGAGACGGAGGGGGAGATGGAGAAGGAGAAGGAGAAGGGGTGAGAGAGGGAGATGGAGATGGAGAAGGAGGAGAAGGAGAAGGAGAAGGAGGAGAAGGAGAAGGAGGAGACAGAGAAGGAGGAGGATAGGTTGAAGGAGAAGGAGAAGGGGTGAGAGAGGGAGAGGGAGATGAAGAAGGAGAAGTAGAAGGGGTGAGAGAGGGAGAGGGAGCTGGAGAAGGAGAAGGAGAGGGAGAAGGAGAAGTAGAAGGGGTGAGAGAGGGAGAGGGAGCTGGAGAAGGAGAAGGAGGGGGAGAAGGAGAAGTAGAAGGGGTGAGAGAGGGAGAGGGAGAAGGAGAAGGAGAAGGAGAAGGAGAAGGAGAAGGAGAAGGGGTGAGAGAAGGAGAAGGAGAAGGAGAAGAGGGAAAAGGAGAGGGAGAATGAGAAGGAGAAGGAGAAGAATGGGGAGAGGGAGAAGGAGAAGGAGAAGGGGAAGGAGAAGGAGAAGGAGAAGGAGAAGGAGAAGGAGAAGGAGAAGGAGAAGGAGAAGGAGAAGGAGAAGGGGAAGGAGAAGGAGAAGGAGAAGGAGAAGGAGAAGGAGTGAGAGAAAGAGTCCTAGAGAAAAGGGGGGAAACAGAGGAGTGTGTTTATTTATTCATCAGTCAGAAGTCTAAGCCATTTCTAACGTCTGGAGCCAGAATTCATGCTGCATTTCTTTCATCTTTCTGCCTTTTGAGAAAGAGAGAGACAGAGACAGAGACAGAGAGTGAGTGAGCATCAGAGAGAGTGAGAGTGAGAGAGAGAAAGAGATAGAGGGAGCGAGAGAGATGAATGCAGTGTGACAATACAGGTATGACATCTCATTGGCTAAGATGCCTGGTCATTCTTTAAAAGTAACTTCCTCACCATTTTAGATAAGCATGCTCCGTTCAAAAAATGCAGAACCAAGAACAGATACAGCCCTTGGTTCACTCCAGACCTGACTGCCCTCGACCAGCACAAAAACATCCTGTGGCGGACTGCAATAGCATCGAATAGCCCCCGTGATATGCAACTGTTCAGGGAAGTCAGGAACCAATACACGCAGTCAGTCAGGAAAGCTAAGGCCAGCTTCTTCAGGCAGAAGTTTGCATCCTGTAGCTCCAACTCCAAAAAGTTCTGGGACACTGTGAAGTCTATGGAGAACAAGAGCACCTCCTCCCAGCTGCCCACTGCACTGAGGCTAGGAAACACGGTCTCCACCAATAAATCCATGATTATCGAAAACTTCAATAAGCACTTCTCAACGGCTGGCCATGCCTTCCGCCTGGCTACTCCAACCTCGGCCAACAGCTCCGCCCCCGTAGTTCCTCACCCAAGCCTCTCCAGGTTCTCCTTTACCCAGATCCAGATAGCAGATGTTCTGAAAGAGCTGCAAAACCTGGACCCGTACAAATCAGCTGGGCTTGACAATCTGGACCCGCTATTTCTGAAACTATCTGCCGCCATTGTCGCAACCCCTATTACCAGCCTGTTCAACCTCTCTTTCATATCGTCTGAGATCCCCAAGGATTGAAAGCTGCCGCAGTCATCCCCCTCTTCAAAGGGGGAGACACCCTGGACCCAAACTGCTATAGACCTATATCCATCCTGCCCTGCCTATCTAAGGTCTTGAAAGCCAAGTCAACAAACAGGTCACTGACCATCTCGAATCCCACCGTACCTTCTCCGCTGTGCAATCTGGTTTCCGAGCCGGTCACGGGTGCACCTCAGCCACACTCAAGGTACTAAATGATATCATAACCGCCATCGATAAAAGACAGTACTGTGCAGCCGTCTTCATCGACCTCGCCAAGGCTTTCGACTCTGTCAATCACCAAATTCTTATCGGCAGACTCAACAGCCTCGGTTTTTCGGATGACTGCCTTGCCTGGTTCACCAATTACTTTGCAGACAGAGTTCAGTGTGTCAAATCAGAGGGCATGCTGTCCGGTCCTCTGGCAGTCTCTATGGGGTGCCACAGGGTTCAATTCTCGGGCCGACTCTTTTCTCTGTATATATCAATGATGTTGCTCTTGCTGCGGGCGATTCCCTGATCCACCTCTATGCAGACGACACCATTCTATATACTTTCGGCCCGTCATTGGACACTGTGCTATCCAACCTCCAAACGAGCTTCAATGCCATACAGCACTCCTTCCGTGGCCTCCAACTGCTCTTAAACGCGAGTAAAACCAAATGCATGCTTTTCAACCGATCGCTGCCTGCACCCGCATGCCCGACTAGCATCACCACCCTGGATGGTTCCAACCTTGAATATGTGGACATCTATAAGTACCTAGGTGTCTGGCTAGACTGCAAACTCTCCTTCCAGACTCACATCAAACATCTCCAATCAAAAATCAAATCCAGAGTCGGCTTTCTATTCCGCAACAAAGCCTCCTTCACTCACGCTGCCAAGCTTACCCTAGTAAAACTGACTATCCTACCGATCCTCGACTTCGGCGATGTCATCTACAAAATGGCTTCCAACACTCTACTCAGCAAACTGGATGCAGTCTACCACAGTGCCATCCGTTTTGTCACTAAAGCACCTTATACCACCCACCACTGCGACTTGTATGCTCTAGTCGGCTGGCCCTCACTACATATTCGTCGCCAGACCCACTGGCTCCAGGTCATCTACAAGTCCATGCTAGGTAAAGCTCCGCCTTATCTCAGTTCACTGGTCACGATGGCAACACCCATCCGTAGCACGCGCTCCAGCAGGTGTATCTCACTGATCATCCCTAAAGCCAACACCTCATTTGGCCGCCTTTCGTTCCAGTACTCTGCTGCCTGTGACTGGAACGAATTGCAAAAATCGCTGAAGTTGGAGACTTTTATCTCCCTCTCCAACTTCAAACATCAGCTATCCGAGCAGCTAACCGATCGCTGCAGCTGTACATAGTCTATAGGTAAATAGCTCACCCTTTTCACCTACCTCATTCCCATACTGTTTTATACTGTTTTTATTTATTTACTTTTCTGCTCTTTTGCACACCAATATCTCTACCTGTACATGCCCATCTGATCATTTATCACTCCAGTGTTAATCTGCAAAATTGTATTATTCGCCTACCTCCTCATGCCTTTTGCACACATTGTATATAGACTGCCCATTTTTTTCTACTGTGTTATTGACTTGCTAATTGTTTACTCCATGTGTAACTCTGTGTTGTCTGTTCACACTGCTATGCTTTATCTTGGCCAGGTCGCAGTTGCAAATGAGAACTTGTTCTCAACTAGCCTACCTGGTTAAATAAAGGTGAAATAAAAAAATAAAAAATAAAAGATGAAGGATGAATACCAGGTACCAGAGTGGAGAGATCTACTTAAACTGAGGCCTTGTGAACAGTTATCCCATGTACAGGTATGTATTACAAATGGAAAATCAACTTGAACGTTACAATAACCATTGTGTGTTCCTTTAACTTGTTTATGTTCAGGGAGTTATGAGTGTGGAGTGTTAAAGTTAATTCATGATGAACACTGGTGTCACAGAACTTCATGCTCCAGAATTCAAGACATTGCTAAGGAAAACACAACATACTCACAAAGCCAATTACATTCCTGCTGTTCAAAAAGATCTGTGCAGTTTGGCAGAGTTAAAATGTCACCTATTGAGTGTAAATGTCACTCTAAACTAGAGTAAGTGAGAGAGCATCAGAAGAGAGTAGAGGTAGGCTATGCAAAGGGGAGAGCGATAGATTGTAGGCTAGATTGATAGAGACTGTGCTGCTCATTCTAGCCTCATTCTTTCCAGCAACTCAACTCTGAAATCACTTCCACTGGTAAAAATGTTTCCCATGATTCCTCTGGGGTTTTTATCTGTTCAAAGGGCTGAGTGAGGCTGAACAGGGTGAGGAGTGTGCAGGCGGGTCTTCTGAGGCTCTACCACATGCAAATCAGCTAACTTTAATATTAACCATGATGCCCTGCAAAGCGTGTCCGGGGCTTAGAGAGAGAGAGAGAGAGAAAGAGAGAGAGAGGGAGAGAGGGAGGGACGGGAGAGAGAGAGAGAGAGAGAGAGAGAGAGAGAGAGAGAGAGGGGGGACGGAGAGAGAGAGAGAGAGAGAGAGAGAGAGAGAGAGAGAGAGAGAGAGAGAGAGAGAGAGGGAGGGACGGACGGGAGACGGAGACGGAGAGAGAGAGAGAGAGAGAGAGAGAGAGAGAGAGAGAGAGAGAGAGAGAGAGAGAGAGGGAGGGACGGACGGAGAGACGGAGAGAGAGAGAGAGAGAGAGAGAGAGAGAGAGAGAGAGAGAGAGAGAGAGAGAGAGAGAGAGAGAGAGAGAGAGAGAGAGAGGAGCCACACGTTTGCAGTTGAGAGAAGAGATCAGGGAGGGAGGGAGGGGGGGTTCAAATGGCATCTTACTGTATATTGATAAGAGCCTGATAAGGAATCAATTACAGGTAGAAGATATGGCCCATGATAATCTCTACCATCTGTAGTTCTGACAGCCCATCTTTCACGCCGCATCCACGATTGGATCAGATTCAACCAGCCAGAAGTCTAGGATTTGCAACCAAAGGATTTCACCAATCAGCATCATGCACTTGTACTTGAAATTCCTTTAGCTTACACAAACATAAACATAAAAATGTAGCATTCTTTTCAAGGAATTGAAGACAGGAATAATGATGCCTGTTTATGATGTGGAATTATATAATCCTATCCTAGAGAGAATATAGCAGTAACAACAACAGAGGATGAGTGGGAGAGAGAGAGAAAGAAAGGCATATTCTTTTGAAGGTCTTTTAAGTTCAGTAGAGAGAGCTCCTACGTGGTATGGATTTTACATATATCATCTGAGATAGCTAGTCAGTAACATGAAAGTGAGTTGGTGTGGTTGCTTACCTGATCTGTAAGGGGGGAAATTAATGGTGTATGCTTCAATGTGGAATAAATCAGATGAGTCCAACACCATCCTCTAGCTGTCTCCTGGTAGCCTACTGTATGTTATGTATGAAACCAACACCAGCCCCTAGCTGTGTCTCACCCTGATCTGTTTCACCTGTCGTTGTGTTTGTCTCCACCCCCTCCAGGTGTCGCCCATCTTCCCTATTATCCCCTGTGTATTTATACCTGTGTTCTCTGTTTGTCTGTTGCCAGTTCGTTTTGTTTCGTCGAGTCTATCAGCGGTTTTCCCGCGCTCCTGTCTTTTCTCTAGTTCCTGTTTTCTAGTGTTTCTGGTTTTGACCATTCTGCCTGCCCTGGCCCTGAGCCTTTCCTGCCCTGGCCCTGAGGCTTTCCTGCCCTGGCCCTGAGCCTTTCCTGCCTGCCGTTCTGTACCTTTTGGACTCTGCTCTGGATTACTGACCTCTTCCTACCATTGACCTGTTGTTTGCCTGCCACCTGTTTTTGTCATACACTTTTGTAACTTCGAAACTGTGTGCATCTGCGTCTTCTCCTGAGCCTTGACAGTATGAACTGGCCATGACGGACCCAGCAGACTTGGACCAGCTCCACAATGCCGTCTCCTCCCAAGGAGCCACCATTGGATGGCACGAGGCATTGCTTCATGGTCTTATGGAAGGATTCCAGACCTTGTCTGAACGCCATCACTGCGCATTGAACACATTGCTGGAGCAATTCCGCAGGTTGTCTGTCAGGCAGCCTACCAAAACAGTAACCTCCCAGCCCCTCAGTTACCCGGCTGTTAGCAGTGAAGCCTCCCAGGCCTCCTGGGTTTCCGAGAACACCACTTACCTTCCCCGGAATGCTTCAATTAGAGAGTCGGGAACATGAGAGTGTTCTCCCCTCGGACCTCTAGAAGATAACGTACCTCATCATGCTGATGTCTGGGAGGGCACTCGCCTGAGCTACAGCCGTTTGGGAACAACAGTCGGCCGTATGCTTCAGTCTGGAGGAGTTTGTGGTGGAGGTGAAGAAGGTATTTAATTATCCATTGTATTGGAGAGAGGCTGCTGGAAATTACTCCAGCTTCGGCAAGACTCCCACAGTGTGGCAGAATATGCGGCGTATTTCCGCATGTTGGCAGCTGAGAGTGCCTGGAACCCAGAATCGTTGTTCGACATGTTCCTGCACAGATTATGGGAGGAAGTGAAGGACGAGCTAGTGGCCCGGGAACTACCAATGGATCTTGACTTGCTCACTGTCTTGATCATCTGGATTGATGGGCGGCTACGGGAACGTAGGAAGTAGAGGAGGTCCTATTCCACTTTTCCGCCCAACGGTTCCACCCGGAAGCCCCCGATGTCTCCGTGGCCGAGAGGACCCGAGGCTACCCGAGTTCCCCCGAGAGTCTCCGAAGTCTGCCTATTCACCTCTTCCCGATCAGATGCAACTAGGCAGAGCTAGACTGTCCCCAACCAGAGCTAGGCTGTCCCCAACGTCTACACCGGCTCCACACGAAGAGTTGCCTTGTCACACCTCCCTGGATTACTGACCTCTGCCTGCCCTGACCCTGAGCCTGCCTGCTGTTCTGTACCTTTCTGACTCTGCTCTGGACCACTGACCTCTGCCTGCCCTGACCCTGAGCCTGCCTGCTGTTCTGTACCTCTCTGACTCTGCTCTGGATTTCTGACCTCTGCCTGCCCTGACCCTGAGCATGCCTGCTGTTCTGTACCTCTCTGACTCTGCTCTGGACCACTGACCTCTGCCTGCCCTGACCCTGAGCCTGCCTGCTGTTCTGTACCTCTCTGACTCTGCTCTGGACCACTGACCTCTGCCTGTCCTGTCGTTTTCCTGCCCCCCTGTTTTTGTAATAAACCTTTGTTACTTCGAAACTGTCTACATCTGGGTCTTCTCCTGAGCCTTGAAAAGCTGTCTCCTGGTAGCCTAATGTATGGTATGTCAGAGTTCTCATGGATCGGTTATCTCAAGAATCCATTCAAATGCAATTGATGATGAATTCTATGAGGGATATATGGTTTTTAAATACCCATTAACCACATAAGAGGAAGGTCATTCCTTTGTGATTATATTTACGTTTGTGGTCTGACAATGATTGCTTGGAGTATAAAGTGTACTTTTTTTCAGGTTGTATACTGGTCACTGGCCTGTATGGAGAGAAGCTCTAAGGCTGTTTTTATATAGGTAGTCAGGTGTCAGTGAAGACATAGGTATAGTCTGTGTGTCTCAGTAGTATACTGTTTGGATGCCTATGACGAACATCAAAACCAGCCACTGGGGTTTGTAACCTGGGGGCAATTTGTCTCTTTTCTCAGACATAATGTGACACCTGAGAATGTAAATGGAAGTAGCTCTTATCAAAGCCATCACTCTGACATTCTAATTCAACCTGGGCTATTCAGAATGGGTGGCCTATATCTCACAGGGCTGGCAGAGATGTTCTGAACTAGCATGTAGTGCTCTCTACTGCTGACTTAAAGGTCAGAGTCGGGGTGAAACAAACAGTCATGAGTTTACATCTCAACATGCCCACTGTACATACCACAATGCTGCTATAGGAATCACATCACATCAGTGATGAGAGAAAGATAATAGCTGCCCTTATTCCTGATCACGTCCTGAGACAACCCATGAAACTGAGACTGTCATCATATTTCCAAACACAGCCTGGCCTGGATGGAGAACGTTTGACAGGTCTATTACACAAACTCCCACCTTGCCCTTCTCAGAATCACAGAACCCAATGAAAAGAAGGCTGGGATGACACAGGCAGGCAAAGACCGCTGGTTAAATAGTTATCCCTGCTGTAAAGGAGTCCATGTGCGCACAATTAAGCAGGTGTTGGGTTACAGTCAGAGCTGATTACACATGAAGGCCTTTCAGAGAAGGGGTGGAGGGTGAAAAGACATGAGCCTGCCCCCCTTACATACCACTTCATCTTCTATTGGTCTACACTCTTAGAATAAAGGATTCCAAAAGTTATTTTTGTCTGTCCCCACTAGAGAACCCTTTTTGGTTCCCGGTAGAACCCTTCTGGGTTCTGTGGAATGGGAATCTACCCGGAACC
>NC_068447.1:15228816-15253816 GCF_023373465.1 Oncorhynchus keta
TCAGCAGGACAATAACCTGGTTCAGTCTGCTTTCCAACAGACACTGGGAGATGAATTCACCCTTCAGCAGGACAATAACCTGGTTCAGTCTGCTTTCCAACAGACACTGGGAGATGAATTCACCCTTCAGCAGGACAATAACCTGGTTCAGTCTGCTTTCCACCAGACACTGGGAGATGAATTCACCCTTCAGCAGGACAATAACCTGGTTCAGTCTGCTTTCCACCAGACACTGGGAGATGAATTCACCTTTCAGCAGGACAATAACCTGGTTCAGTCTGCTTTCCACCAGACACTGGGAGATGAATTCACCTTTCAGCAGGACAATAACCTGGTTCAGTCTGCTTTCCACCAGACACTGGGAGATGAATTCACCCTTCAGCAGGACAATAACCTGGTTCAGTCTGCTTTCCACCAGACACTGGGAGATGAATTCACCTTTCAGCAGGACAATAACCTGGTTCAGTCTGCTTTCCACCAGACACTGGGAGATGAATTCACCCATCAGCAGGACAATAACCTGGTTCAGTCTGCTTTCCACCAGACACTGGGAGATGAATTCAGCTTTCAGCAGGACAATAACCTGGTTCAGTCTGCTTTCCAACAGACACTGGGAGATGAATTCAGCTTTCAGCAGGACAATAACCTGGTTCAGTCTGCTTTCCAACAGACACTGGGAGATGAATTCACCTTTCAGCAGGACAATAACCTGGTTCAGTCTGCTTTCCAACAGACACTGGGAGATGAATTCAACTTTCAGCAGGACAATAACCTGGTTCAGTCTGCTTTCCACCAGACACTGGGAGATGAATTCAACTTTCAGCAGGACAATAACCTGGTTCAGTCTGCTTTCCACCAGACACTGGGAGATGAATTCACCTTTCAGCAGGACAATAACCTGGTTCAGTCTGCTTTCCACCAGACACTGGGAGATGAATTCACCTTTCAGCAGGACAATAACCTGGTTCAGTCTGCTTTCCACCAGACACTGGGAGATGAATTCACCTTTCAGCAGGACAATAACCTGGTTCAGTCTGCTTTCCACCAGACACTGGGAGATTAATTCACCTTTCAGCAGGACAATAACCTGGTTCAGTCTGCTTTCCACCAGACACTGGGAGATGAATTCACCTTTCAGCAGGACAATAACCTGGTTCAGTCTGCTTTCCACCAGACACTGGGAGATGAATTCACCTTTCAGCAGGACAATAACCTGGTTCAGTCTGCTTTCCACCAGACACTGGGAGATTAATTCACCTTTCAGCAGGACAATAACCTGGTTCAGTCTGCTTTCCACCAGACACTGGGAGATGAATTCACCTTTCAGCAGGACAATAACCTGGTTCAGTCTGCTTTCCACCAGACACTGGGAGATGAATTCACCTTTCAGCAGGACAATAACCTGGTTCAGTCTGCTTTCCACCAGACACTGGGAGATGAATTCACCCTTCAGCAGGACAATAACCTGGTTCAGTCTGCTTTCCACCAGACACTGGGAGATGAATTCACCTTTCAGCAGGACAATAACCTGGTTCAGTCTGCTTTCCACCAGACACTGGGAGATGAATTCACCTTTCAGCAGGACAATAACCTGGTTCAATCTGCTTTCCACCAGACACTGGGAGATGAATTCACCTTTCAGCAGGACAATAACCTGGTTCAGTCTGCTTTCCACCAGACACTGGGAGATGAATTCACCTTTCAGCAGGACAATAACCTGGTTCAGTCTGCTTTCCACCAGACACTGGGAGATGAATTCACCTTTCAGCAGGACAATAACCTGGTTCAGTCTGCTTTCCACCAGACACTGGGAGATTAATTCACCTTTCAGCAGGACAATAACCTGGTTCAGTCTGCTTTCCACCAGACACTGGGAGATGAATTCACCTTTCAGCAGGACAATAACCTGGTTCAGTCTGCTTTCCACCAGACACTGGGAGATGAATTCACCTTTCAGCAGGACAATAACCTGGTTCAGTCTGCTTTCCACCAGACACTGGGAGATTAATTCACCTTTCAGCAGGACAATAACCTGGTTCAGTCTGCTTTCCACCAGACACTGGGAGATGAATTCACCTTTCAGCAGGACAATAACCTGGTTCAGTCTGCTTTCCACCAGACACTGGGAGATGAATTCACCTTTCAGCAGGACAATAACCTGGTTCAGTCTGCTTTCCACCAGACACTGGGAGATGAATTCACCCTTCAGCAGGACAATAACCTGGTTCAGTCTGCTTTCCACCAGACACTGGGAGATGAATTCACCTTTCAGCAGGACAATAACCTGGTTCAGTCTGCTTTCCACCAGACACTGGGAGATGAATTCAGCTTTCAGCAGGACAATAACCTGGTTCAGTCTGCTTTCCACCAGACACTGGGAGATGAATTCACCTTTCAGCAGGACAATAACCTGGTTCAATCTGCTTTCCACCAGACACTGGGAGATGAATTCACCTTTCAGCAGGACAATAACCTGGTTCAGTCTGCTTTCCACCAGACACTGGGAGATGAATTCACCCTTCAGCAGGACAATAACCTGGTTCAGTCTGCTTTCCACCAGACACTGGGAGATGAATTCACCTTTCAGCAGGACAATAACCTGGTTCAGTCTGCTTTCCACCAGACACTGGGAGATGAATTCACCCTTCAGCAGGACAATAACCTGGTTCAGTCTGCTTTCCAACAGACACTGGGAGATGAATTCACCTTTCAGCAGGACAATAACCTGGTTCAGTCTGCTTTCCACCAGACACTGGGAGATGAATTCAGCTTTCAGCAGGACAATAACCTGGTTCAGTCTGCTTTCCAACAGACACTGGGAGATGAATTCAGCTTTCAGCAGGACAATAACCTGGTTCAGTCTGCTTTCCAACAGACACTGGGAGATGAATTCACCTTTCAGCAGGACAATAACCTGGTTCAGTCTGCTTTCCAACAGACACTGGGAGATGAATTCAACTTTCAGCAGGACAATAACCTGGTTCAGTCTGCTTTCCAACAGACACTGGGAGATGAATTCAACTTTCAGCAGGACAATAACCTGGTTCAGTCTGCTTTCCAACAGACATGGGGAGATGAATTCACCTTTCAGCAGGACAATAACCTGGTTCAGTCTGCTTTCCACCAGACACTGGGAGATGAATTCACCTTTCAGCAGGACAATAACCTGGTTCAGTCTGCTTTCCACCAGACACTGGGAGATGAATTCACCTTTCAGCAGGACAATAACCTGGTTCAGTCTGCTTTCCACCAGACACTGGGAGATGAATTCACCTTTCAGCAGGACAATAACCTGGTTCAGTCTGCTTTCCACCAGACACTGGGAGATGAATTCACCTTTCAGCAGGACAATAACCTGGTTCAGTCTGCTTTCCACCAGACACTGGGAGATGAATTCACCTTTCAGCAGGACAATAACCTGGTTCAGTCTGCTTTCCACCAGACACTGGGAGATGAATTCACCTTTCAGCAGGACAATAACCTGGTTCAGTCTGCTTTCCACCAGACACTGGGAGATGAATTCACCCTTCAGCAGGACAATAACCTGGTTCAATCTGCTTTCCACCAGACACTGGGAGATGAATTCACCCTTCAGCAGGACAATAACCTGGTTCAGTCTGCTTTCCACCAGACACTGGGAGATGAATTCACCTTTCAGCAGGACAATAACCTGGTTCAGTCTGCTTTCCACCAGACACTGGGAGATGAATTCACCTTTCAGCAGGACAATAACCTGGTTCAGTCTGCTTTCCACCAGACACTGGGAGATGAATTCACCTTTCAGCAGGACAATAACCTGGTTCAGTCTGCTTTCCACCAGACACTGGGAGATGAATTCACCTTTCAGCAGGACAATAACCTGGTTCAGTCTGCTTTCCACCAGACACTGGGAGATGAATTCACCTTTCAGCAGGACAATAACCTGGTTCAGTCTGCTTTCCAACAGACATGGGGAGATGAATTCACCTTTCAGCAGGACAATAACCTGGTTCAGTCTGCTTTCCACCAGACACTGGGAGATGAATTCACCCTTCAGCAGGACAATAACCTGGTTCAGTCTGCTTTCCACCAGACACTGGGAGATGAATTCACCCTTCAGCAGGACAATAACCTGGTTCAGTCTGCTTTCCACCAGACACTGGGAGATGAATTCACCTTTCAGCAGGACAATAACCTGGTTCAGTCTGCTTTCCACCAGACACTGGGAGATGAATTCACCTTTCAGCAGGACAATAACCTGGTTCAGTCTGCTTTCCACCAGACACTGGGAGATGAATTCACCCTTCAGCAGGACAATAACCTGGTTCAGTCTGCTTTCCACCAGACACTGGGAGATGAATTCACCCTTCAGCAGGACAATAACCTGGTTCAGTCTGCTTTCCACCAGACACTGGGAGATGAATTCACCCTTCAGCAGGACAATAACCTGGTTCAGTCTGCTTTCCACCAGACACTGGGAGATGAATTCACCTTTCAGCAGGACAATAACCTGGTTCAGTCTGCTTTCCACCAGACACTGGGAGATGAATTCACCTTTCAGCAGGACAATAACCTGGTTCAGTCTGCTTTCCACCAGACACTGGGAGATGAATTCACCTTTCAGCAGGACAATAACCTGGTTCAGTCTGCTTTCCACCAGACACTGGGAGATGAATTCACCCTTCAGCAGGACAATAACCTGGTTCAGTCTGCTTTCCACCAGACACTGGGAGATGAATTCACCCTTCAGCAGGACAATAACCTGGTTCAGTCTGCTTTCCACCAGACACTGGGAGATGAATTCACCTTTCAGCAGGACAATAACCTGGTTCAGTCTGCTTTCCACCAGACACTGGGAGATGAATTCACCTTTCAGCAGGACAATAACCTGGTTCAGTCTGCTTTCCACCAGACACTGGGAGATGAATTCACCCTTCAGCAGGACAATAACCTGGTTCAGTCTGCTTTCCACCAGACACTGGGAGATGAATTCACCCTTCAGCAGGACAATAACCTGGTTCAGTCTGCTTTCCACCAGACACTGGGAGATGAATTCACCTTTCAGCAGGACAATAACCTGGTTCAGTCTGCTTTCCACCAGACACTGGGAGATGAATTCACCTTTCAGCAGGACAATAACCTGGTTCAGTCTGCTTTCCACCAGACACTGGGAGATGAATTCACCTTTCAGCAGGACAATAACCTGGTTCAGTCTGCTTTCCACCAGACACTGGGAGATGAATTCACCCTTCAGCAGGACAATAACCTGGTTCAGTCTGCTTTCCACCAGACACTGGGAGATGAATTCACCCTTCAGCAGGACAATAACCTGGTTCAGTCTGCTTTCCACCAGACACTGGGAGATGAATTCACCCTTCAGCAGGACAATAACCTGGTTCAGTCTGCTTTCCACCAGACACTGGGAGATGAATTCACCTTTCAGCAGGACAATAACCTGGTTCAGTCTGCTTTCCACCAGACACTGGTCCTTCTGTAGCTCAGTTGGTAGAGCATGGCGCTTGTAACGCCAGGGTAGTGGGTTCGATTCCCGGGACCACCCATACGTAGAATGTATGCACACATGACTGTAAGTCGCTTTGGATAAAAGCGTCTGCTAAATGGCATATATTATTATTATATTATATATTAGATGAATTCACCTTTCAGCAGGACAATAACCTGGTTCAGTCTGCTTTCCACCAGACACTGGGAGATGAATTCACCTTTCAGCAGGACAATAACCTGGTTCAGTCTGCTTTCCACCAGACACTGGGAGATGAATTCACCTTTCAGCAGGACAATAACCTGGTTCAGTCTGCTTTCCAACAGACACTGGGAGATGAATTCAGCTTTCAGCAGGACAATAACCTGGTTCAGTCTGCTTTCCACCAGACACTGGGAGATGAATTCACCTTTCAGCAGGACAATAACCTAGTTCAGTCTGCTTTCCACCAGACACTGGGAGATGAATTCACCTTTCAGCAGGACAATAACCTGGTTCAGTCTGCTTTCCAACAGACACTGGGAGATGAATTCAGCTTTCAGCAGGACAATAACCTGGTTCAGTCTGCTTTCCACCAGACACTGGGAGATGAATTCACCTTTCAGCAGGACAATAACCTGGTTCAGTCTGCTTTCCACCAGACACTGGGAGATGAATTCACCTTTCAGCAGGACAATAACCTGGTTCAGTCTGCTTTCCACCAGACACTGGGAGATGAATTCACCCTTCAGCAGGACAATAACCTGGTTCAGTCTGCTTTCCACCAGACACTGGGAGATGAATTTAGCTTTCAGCAGGACAATAACCTGGTTCAGTCTGCTTTCCACCAGACACTGGGAGATGAATTTAGCTTTCAGCAGGACAATAACCTGGTTCAGTCTGCTTTCCACCAGACACTGGGAGATGAATTCAACTTTCAGCAGGACAATAACCTGGTTCAGTCTGCTTTCCACCAGACACTGGGAGATGAATTCACCTTTCAGCAGGACAATAACCTGGTTCAGTCTGCTTTCCACCAGACACTGGGAGATGAATTCACCCTTCAGCAGGACAATAACCTGGTTCAGTCTGCTTTCCACCAGACACTGGGAGATGAATTCAGCTTTCAGCAGGACAATAACCTGGTTCAGTCTGCTTTCCACCAGACACTGGGAGATGAATTCACCTTTCAGCAGGACAATAACCTGGTTCAGTCTGCTTTCCACCAGACACTGGGAGATGAATTCACCTTTCAGCAGGACAATAACCTGGTTCAGTCTGCTTTCCACCAGACACTGGGAGATGAATTCACCCTTCAGCAGGACAATAACCTGGTTCAGTCTGCTTTCCACCAGACACTGGGAGATGAATTCACCCTTCAGCAGGACAATAACCTGGTTCAGTCTGCTTTCCACCAGACACTGGGAGATGAATTCACCCTTCAGCAGGACAATAACCTGGTTCAGTCTGCTTTCCAACAGACACTGGGAGATGAATTCAACTTTCAGCAGGACAATAACCTGGTTCAGTCTGCTTTCCACCAGACACTGGGAGATGAATTCACCCTTCAGCAGGACAATAACCTGGTTCAGTCTGCTTTCCAACAGACACTGGGAGATGAATTCAACTTTCAGCAGGACAATAACCTGGTTCAGTCTGCTTTCCACCAGACACTGGGAGATGAATTCAACTTTCAGCAGGACAATAACCTGGTTCAGTCTGCTTTCCACCAGACACTGGGAGATGAATTCACCTTTCAGCAGGACAATAACCTGGTTCAGTCTGCTTTCCACCAGACACTGGGAGATGAATTCAACTTTCAGCAGGACAATAACCTGGTTCAGTCTGCTTTCCAACATACATGGGGAGATGAATTCAGCTTTCAGCAGGACAATAACCTGGTTCAGTCTGCTTTCCACCAGACACTGGGAGATGAATTCACCTTTCAGCAGGACAATAACCTGGTTCAGTCTGCTTTCCACCAGACACTGGGAGATGAATTCAGCTTTCAGCAGGACAATAACCTGGTTCAGTCTGCTTTCCACCAGACACTGGGAGATGAATTCACCTTTCAGCAGGACAATAACCTGGTTCAGTCTGCTTTCCACCAGACACTGGGAGATGAATTCACCTTTCAGCAGGACAATAACCTGGTTCAGTCTGCTTTCCACCAGACACTGGGAGATGAATTCACCTTTCAGCAGGACAATAACCTGGTTCAGTCTGCTTTCCACCAGACACTGGGAGATGAATTCACCCTTCAGCAGGACAATAACCTGGTTCAGTCTGCTTTCCACCAGACACTGGGAGATGAATTCACCTTTCAGCAGGACAATAACCTGGTTCAGTCTGCTTTCCACCAGACACTGGGAGATGAATTCACCCTTCAGCAGGACAATAACCTGGTTCAGTCTGCTTTCCACCAGACACTGGGAGATGAATTCAACTTTCAGCAGGACAATAACCTGGTTCAGTCTGCTTTCCACCAGACACTGGGAGATGAATTCACCTTTCAGCAGGACAATAACCTGGTTCAGTCTGCTTTCCACCAGACACTGGGAGATGAATTCACCCTTCAGCAGGACAATAACCTGGTTCAGTCTGCTTTCCACCAGACACTGGGAGATGAATTCAACTTTCAGCAGGACAATAACCTGGTTCAGTCTGCTTTCCACCAGACACTGGGAGATGAATTCACCTTTCAGCAGGACAATAACCTGGTTCAGTCTGCTTTCCACCAGACACTGGGAGATGAATTTAGCTTTCAGCAGGACAATAACCTGGTTCAGTCTGCTTTCCACCAGACACTGGGAGATGAATTCACCTTTCAGCAGGACAATAACCTGGTTCAATCTGCTTTCCACCAGACACTGGGAGATGAATTCACCTTTCAGCAGGACAATAACCTGGTTCAGTCTGCTTTCCACCAGACACTGGGAGATGAATTCAGCTTTCAGCAGGACAATAACCTGGTTCAGTCTGCTTTCCACCAGACACTGGGAGATGAATTCACCCTTCAGCAGGACAATAACCTGGTTCAGTCTGCTTTCCACCAGACACTGGGAGATGAATTCAACTTTCAGCAGGACAATAACCTGGTTCAGTCTGCTTTCCACCAGACACTGGGAGATGAATTCACCTTTCAGCAGGACAATAACCTGGTTCAGTCTGCTTTCCACCAGACACTGGGAGATGAATTCACCCTTCAGCAGGACAATAACCTGGTTCAGTCTGCTTTCCACCAGACACTGGGAGATGAATTCAACTTTCAGCAGGACAATAACCTGGTTCAGTCTGCTTTCCACCAGACACTGGGAGATGAATTCACCTTTCAGCAGGACAGTAACCTGGTTCAGTCTGCAGGACAATAACCTGGTTCAGTCTGCTTTCCACCAGACACTGGGAGATGAATTCACCTTTCAGCAGGACAATAACCTGGTTCAGTCTGCTTTCCACCAGACACTGGGAGATGAATTCAACTTTCAGCAGGACAATAACCTGGTTCAGTCTGCTTTCCACCAGACACTGGGAGATGAATTCACCTTTCAGCAGGACAATAACCTGGTTCAGTCTGCTTTCCACCAGACACTGGGAGATGAATTTAGCTTTCAGCAGGACAATAACCTGGTTCAGTCTGCTTTCCACCAGACACTGGGAGATGAATTCACCTTTCAGCAGGACAATAACCTGGTTCAATCTGCTTTCCACCAGACACTGGGAGATGAATTCACCTTTCAGCAGGACAATAACCTGGTTCAGTCTGCTTTCCACCAGACACTGGGAGATGAATTCAGCTTTCAGCAGGACAATAACCTGGTTCAGTCTGCTTTCCACCAGACACTGGGAGATGAATTCACCTTTCAGCAGGACAATAACCTGGTTCAGTCTGCTTTCCACCAGACACTGGGAGATGAATTCACCTTTCAGCAGGACAATAACCTGGTTCAGTCTGCTTTCCACCAGACACTGGGAGATGAATTCACCTTTCAGCAGGACAATAACCTGGTTCAGTCTGCTTTCCACCAGACACTGGGAGATGAATTCACCCTTCAGCAGGACAATAACCTGGTTCAGTCTGCTTTCCACCAGACACTGGGAGATGAATTCACCTTTCAGCAGGACAATAACCTGGTTCAGTCTGCTTTCCACCAGACACTGGGAGATGAATTCACCCTTCAGCAGGACAATAACCTGGTTCAGTCTGCTTTCCACCAGACACTGGGAGATGAATTCAACTTTCAGCAGGACAATAACCTGGTTCAGTCTGCTTTCCACCAGACACTGGGAGATGAATTCACCTTTCAGCAGGACAATAACCTGGTTCAGTCTGCTTTCCACCAGACACTGGGAGATGAATTCACCCTTCAGCAGGACAATAACCTGGTTCAGTCTGCTTTCCACCAGACACTGGGAGATGAATTCAACTTTCAGCAGGACAATAACCTGGTTCAGTCTGCTTTCCACCAGACACTGGGAGATGAATTCACCTTTCAGCAGGACAGTAACCTGGTTCAGTCTGCTTTCCACCAGACACTGGGAGATGAATTCACCTTTCAGCAGGACAATAACCTGGTTCAGTCTGCTTTCCACCAGACACTGGGAGATGAATTCAGCTTTCAGCAGGACAATAACCTGGTTCAGTCTGCTTTCCACCAGACACTGGGAGATGAATTCACCTTTCAGCAGGACAATAACCTGGTTCAGTCTGCTTTCCACCAGACACTGGGAGATGAATTCAACTTTCAGCAGGACAATAACCTGGTTCAGTCTGCTTTCCACCAGACACTGGGAGATGAATTCACCTTTCAGCAGGACAATAACCTGGTTCAGTCTGCTTTCCACCAGACACTGGGAGATGAATTCACCTTTCAGCAGGACAATAACCTGGTTCAGTCTGCTTTCCACCAGACACTGGGAGATGAATTCACCTTTCAGCAGGACAATAACCTGGTTCAATCTGCTTTCCACCAGACACTGGGAGATGAATTCACCCTTCAGCAGGACAATAACCTGGTTCAGTCTGCTTTCCACCAGACACTGGGAGATGAATTCACCCTTCAGCAGGACAATAACCTGGTTCAGTCTGCTTTCCACCAGACACTGGGAGATTAATTCACCTTTCAGCAGGACCATAACCTGGTTCAGTCTGCTTTCCACCAGACACTGGGAGATGAATTCAACTTTCAGCAGGACAATAACCTGGTTCAGTCTGCTTTCCAACAGACATGGGGAGATGAATTCACCTTTCAGCAGGACAATAACCTGGTTCAGTCTGCTTTCCACCAGACACTGGGAGATGAATTCACCTTTCAGCAGGACAATAACCTGGTTCAGTCTGCTTTCCACCAGACACTGGGAGATGAATTCACCTTTCAGCAGGACAATAACCTGGTTCAGTCTGCTTTCCACCAGACACTGGGAGATGAATTCAGCTTTCAGCAGGACAATAACCTGGTTCAGTCTGCTTTCCACCAGACACTGGGAGATGAATTCACCCTTCAGCAGGACAATAACCTGGTTCAGTCTGCTTTCCAACAGACATGGGGAGATGAATTCAGCTTTCAGCAGGACAATAACCTGGTTCAGTCTGCTTTCCACCAGACACTGGGAGATGAATTCAGCTTTCAGCAGGACAATAACCTGGTTCAGTCTGCTTTCCACCAGACACTGGGAGATGAATTCAGCAAAGTGTAACCCATAAAGACTTACCCGTAAAGACTTACCCATAAAGTCTAACCCATAAAGACTAACCCGTAAAGTCTAACCCATAAAGTCTAACCCAAAAAGTCTAACCCGTAAAGTCTAACCCATAAAGACTAACCCATAAAGACTAACCCGTAAAGTCTAACCCGTAAAGTCTAACCCGTAAAGTCTAACCCATAAAGACTAACCCATAAAGACTAACCCGTAAAGTCTAACCCGTAAAGTCTAACCCATAAAGACTAACCCATAAAGTCTAACCCGTAAAGTCTAACCCATAAAGTCTAACCCATAAAGACTACCCCATAAAGTCTAACCCATAAAGACTACCCCATAAAGACTAACCCGTAAAGTCTAACCCGGAAAGACCTACCCATAAAGACTAACCCGGAAAGACTTACCCGGAAAGACCTACCCATAAAGACTAACCCATAAAGACTAACCCGGAAAGACTAACCCATAAAGACTAACCCGGAAAGACTTACCCGTAAAGACTAACCCGGAAAGACTTACCCATAAAGACTAACCCGGAAAGACTTACCCGTAAAGACTAACCCGGAAAGACCTACCCATAAAGACTAACCCGGAAAGACTTACCCATAAAGACTAACCCGGAAAGACTTACCCGGAAAGACTAACCCGGAAAGACTAACCCATAAAGACTAACCCGGAAAGACTTACCCGTAAAGACTAACCCGGAAAGACCTACCCATAAAGACTAACCCGGAAAGACTTACCCGGAAAGACCTACCCATAAAGACTAACCCGGAAAGACTTACCCGGAAAGACCTACCCATAAAGACTAACCCGGAAAGACCTACCCATAAAGACTAACCCGGAAAGACTTACCCGTAAAGACCTACCCATAAAGACTAACCCGGAAAGACTAATCCGGAAAGACTAACCCATAAAGACTAACCCGGAAAGACTAACCCATAAAGACTTATTGTAAGTCGCTCTGGATAAGAGCGTCTGCTAAATGACTTAAATGTAAATGTAAATGTAATGGAAAGACTAACCCATAAAGACTAACCCGGAAAGACTAACCCGGAAAGACTTACCCATAAAGACTTACCCGTAAAGACTTACCCATAAAGACTTACCCGGAAAGACTAACCCGGAAAGACTTACCCGGAAAGACTAACCCATAAAGACTAACCCGGAAAGACTTACATGGAAAGACTAACCCATAAAGACTAACCCGGAAAGACTAACCCGGAAAGACTTACCTGGAAAGACTAACCCATAAAGACTAACCCGGAAAGACTAACCCGGAAAGACTAACCCATAAAGACTAACCCGGAAAGACTAACCCGGAAAGACTAACCCATAAAGACTAACCCGGAAAGACTAACCCGGAAAGACTAACCCATAAATACTAACCCGGAAAGACTAACCCGGAAAGACTAACCCATAAAGACTAACCCGTAAAGACTTACCCGGAAAGACTCACAGCTGCAATCGCTGCCAAAAGTGATTCTAACATATATTCACTCAGGGTTGTGAATACTTGTGTAAATGAGATATTTCCGTATTTAATTTTCAACAAATTTGCAAACAGCTCTAAAAACAAGTTTCACTTTGTCGTCATGGGGTATTGTGTGTAAAGGGGTGAGGAAAATATTTGAAACCATTTTGTAACACCACAAAATGTGGAATAAGTCAACGGGTATGACTACTTTCTGAAGGCATTAATATGCGCACACACACACACACACACACACACACACACACACACACACACACACACACACACACACACACACACACACACACACACACACACACACACACACACACACACACACACACACACACACACACACACACACACACACAGACACACACACACACACACACAGGTCAGAGTTCTCTAAATGTTTGTTTACATAGTATCATGCTCATACACTGTCAGCTGGATGTCTGTATGCAGTCAACCTACCTAGTTTAGTTCATTTACTCTGAGTCAAGAAACTCCCAAATGAGAAGAAGGAATTGTTTAAAGACTCAGTGTTCTTATCTCACTAAATCACACAGTCAGCTCAGAGACTAGACCCTGTTTATTTGGAAAGGATCTTGTTAACAGTTCCTCATTCGATCCCAAGGCAGACTGAAGGTAATTGAAATATTGGACTGACAGTAACAATGAAGCTTGTCTCTCTACAGATTTCAGCTCAGAAGCACAAGAAGCTAGATGTGATTGTCATTAATAGAGCGATTTCCAAATGTTGTTATGCCACTCTGTGAGTTACAACCACAAATAATAGTCAGAAATGTCTGTTTTATTACTCAGTATTCATCCTTGACGCACACGCACACGCACACGCACACACACACACACACAAACACACACACACACAAAACACACACACACACACAAACACACACACAAACACACACACACACACACACACACACACACACACACACACACACACACACACACACACACACACACACACACACACACACACACACACACACACACACACACACACACACACACACACACACACACACACACACACACACACACACACACACACACACACACACACACTGTGCATTTTAAACAGACAGGAATAATAACAACAGAATAATCGTTGATGCACAACCACATTTCTACTATTCTACTATTCTAACGCTCAACAATAAGTTGAGACCGCGACGGAGTTCCTAAAACATTGAAATAATACATTGCAGGAGGAAAAAGGCAATCCAATAAGGCCCGAGTGCTATATGGTTTACGATACAGGTGTCAGTAGCAATACTATGGAGGGGTATGAGACGTGACGGGACAGGGCAGGGAATCATATCACTGTTTTGACTGGGGTGTTTCATCATCATCTACTGTCGGACGTCTCTCAATGACACGGATCATCAGTCAGTGCCTCAGAGAACTGCTGCCAGGAGTCGGACAGTTGGCCCAGCACACCAGGGTGCTTGTCTCCTGTGACATCATCAACAGCAGACAGCACAGTTCCCCAGGGCTGAAAACCAACACAAGATAACTGCAGACAGAAGAGAGAGAAGAAGGAGAGGAATAGAAGACACAAGTTAACTGCAGACAGAAGAGAGATAAGACGGAGAGGAGGGAGAGGAGACGGAGAGGAGGAAAGGGAGAAAGAGGAGAGAGGAGGGAGAAGAGAGAGAATAGAGAGGAGAGAGAGGACATAGAGGAGGGAGATGAGGGAGAGGAGAGGAGAGAGAGGAGAGTGAGGACATAGAGGAGGGAGAGAGAGTGAGGACATAGAGGAGGGAGATGAGGGAGAGGAGAGGAGATAGAGGAGGGAGAGAGAGTGAGGACATAGAGGAGGGAGATGAGGGAGAGGAGAGGAGATAGAGGAAGTGAGGACGTATAGGAGGGGCAGGAGAGAGAGGAGAGAGAGGACATAGAGGAGGGAGATGAGGGAGAGGAGAGGAGATAGAGGAAGTGAGGACGTATAGGAGGGGCAGGAGAGAGAGGAGAGAGAAGAGAGCAAGGAGGGAGAGGAGAGGGAGAAGAGAGAGGAGAGAGAGGACATAGAGGAGGGAGATGAGGGAGAGGAGAGGAGATAGAGGAAGCGAGGACGTATAGGAGGGGCAGGAGAGAGAGGAGAGAGAAGAGAGCAAGGAGGGAGAGGAGAGGGAGAAGAGAGAGGAGAGAGAGGACATAGAGGAGGGAGAGAGAGAAGAGAGAGGAGAGAGAGGAGAGTGAGGACATAGAGGAGGGAGAGAGAGGAGAGAGAGAGGACATATAGGAGGGAGAGAGAGAAGAGAGAGGAGAGAGAGGAGAGTGAGGACATAGAGGAGGGAGAGAGAGGAGAGAGAGATGAGAGAGAGGAGGGAGAGGAGGGAGAGGAGAGAGAGGAGAGAGAGGAGAGAGAGAGAGGGGAGAGAGAGGAGAGAGAGAGAGGGGAGAGAGAGGACATAGAGGAGGAAGAAAGAGGACATAGAGGAGGGAGAGGAGGGAGAGGAGAGAGAGGAGAGAGAGAGAGGAGAGAGAGGACATAGAGGAGGGAGAGAGAGGACATAGAGGAGGAGAGAGAGGAGAGAGAGAGAGGAGAGAGAGGAGAGAGAGAGGACATAGAGGAGGGAGAGGAGAGAGAGGAGAGAGAGAGAGGAGAGAGAGAGGACATAGAGGAGAGAGAGGAGAGAGAGGACATGGAGGAGAGAGAGGACATAGAGGAGAGAGAGGAGAGAGAGGAGAGAGAGAGAGAGGAGAGAGAGGACATAGAGGAGGGAGAGAGATGACATAGAGGAGGGAGAGGAGGGAGAGGAGAGAGAGGAGAGAGAGAGAGGAGAGAGAGGACATAGAGGAGGGAGAGAGAGGACATAGAGGAGGGAGAGGAGAGAGAGGAGAGAGAGGACATAGAGGAGAGAGAGGAGAGAGATAGGACATAGAGGAGGGAGAGAGATGACATAGAGGAGGGAGAGAAGAGAGAGGAGAGAGAGGAGGGAGTAAATGTTTTATTAGTTACCTCTCCACCAGCCCCCCTTTTCGTAGGACAAATATATATATATATTTTTTTTACTGTTTTTTTGCTACATTTACGTACATACACATTTTGCATTCATGGTACTTTTATTTAAGGCAGTCACACAACAATAATGCATTTGTCAAGACTCCCACTGAAGGCTCGGCGGTCGTCATCGCCGTCTACTAGCTGCCACCGATCCGCTTTTCCTTTTCTATTTGTTTTGTCTTATTGGTTGCACCTGTCTCTTATTTTGTTTTTGAATCAGGACTATTGAAGCATGTTAGGCCCGTCTGTTTTTGTGCGGGCTTGTTTTCTGTAAGTCGAGGTTGTGCGTGTAGTGTTCCTGTCCGTTTGTGGGCTTGTTTTCTGTTAGTCGAGGTTGTGCGTGTAGTGTTCCTGTCCGTTTGTGGGCTTGTTTTCTGTTAGTCGAGGTTGTGCGTGTTGTAGTGTTCCTGTCCGTTTGTGGGCTTGTTTTCTGTTAGTCGAGGTTGTGCGTGTAGTGTTCCTGTCCGTTTGTGGGCTTGTTTTCTGTTAGTCGAGGTTGTGCGTGTAGTGTTCCTGTCCGTTTGTGGGCTTGTTTTCTGTTAGTCGAGGTTGTGCGTGTAGTGTTCCTGTCCGTTTGTGGGCTTGTTTTCTGTAAGTCGAGGTTGTGCGTGTTGTAGTGTTCCTGTCCGTTTGTGGGCTTGTTTTCTGTTAGTCGAGGTTGTGCGTGTAGTGTTCCTGTCCGTTTGTGGGCTTGTTTTCTGTTAGTCGAGGTTGTGCGTGTTGTAGTGTTCCTGTCTGTTTGTGGGCTTGTTTTCTGTTAGTCGAGGTTGTGCGTGTAGTGTTCCTGTCCGTTTGTGGGCTTGTTTTCTGTTAGTCGAGGTTGTGCGTGTTGTAGTGTTCCTGTCCGTTTGTGGGCTTGTTTTCTGTTAGTCGAGATTGTGCGTGTTGTAGTGTTCCTGTCCGTTTGTGGGCTTGTTTTCTGTTAGTCGAGGTTGTGCGTGTAGTGTTCCTGTCCGTTTGTGGGCTTGTTTTCTGTAAGTCGAGGTTGTGCGTGTTGTAGTGTTCCTGTCCGTTTGTGGGCTTGTTTTCTGTTAGTCGAGGTTGTGCGTGTAGTGTTCCTGTCCGTTTGTGGGCTTGTTTTCTGTTAGTCGAGGTTGTGCGTGTTGTAGTGTTCCTGTCCGTTTGTGGGCTTGTTTTCTGTTAGTCGAGGTTGTGCGTGTAGTGTTCCTGTCCGTTTGTGGGCTTGTTTTCTGTTAGTCGAGGTTGTGCGTGTTGTAGTGTTCCTGTCCGTTTGTGGGCTTGTTTTCTGTTAGTCGAGGTTGTGCGTGTAGTGTTCCTGTCCGTTTGTGGGCTTGTTTTCTGTTAGTCGAGGTTGTGCGTGTTGTAGTGTTCCTGTCTGTTTGTGGGCTTGTTTTCTGTTAGTCGAGGTTGTGCGTGTAGTGTTCCTGTCCGTTTGTGGGCTTGTTTTCTGTTAGTCGAGGTTGTGCGTGTTGTAGTGTTCCTGTCCGTTTGTGGGCTTGTTTTCTGTTAGTCGAGATTGTGCGTGTTGTAGTGTTCCTGTCCGTTTGTGGGCTTGTTTTCTGTTAGTCGAGGTTGTGCGTGTAGTGTTCCTGTCCGTTTGTGGGCTTGTTTTCTGTAAGTCGAGGTTGTGCGTGTTGTAGTGTTCCTGTCCGTTTGTGGGCTTGTTTTCTGTTAGTCGAGGTTGTGCGTGTAGTGTTCCTGTCCGTTTGTGGGCTTGTTTTCTGTTAGTCGAGGTTGTGCGTGTAGTGTTCCTGTCCGTTTGTGGGCTTGTTTTCTGTTAGTCGAGGTTGTGCGTGTTGTAGTGTTCCTGTCCGTTTGTGGGCTTGTTTTCTGTTAGTCGAGGTTGTGCGTGTAGTGTTCCTGTCCGTTTGTGCTCAGTGTTGGATTGGACATTTTGTGATTATTTCGCCTGTTGTTTTGGGCGTTCGCATTGGAAACCGAAATAACGTCCGGTTTCCCCAGTATCCTCTGCTCTCTGCGTTTGACTCCGCATCCACCACTCCAGGCTCTGTGGCAGCATTACCAAACATAAGATCTTTAATCCCAACCCTCAGCCCATCCCACCTATCACCATAGACCGCCCTTGTTTGGTATCCATGTGCCATATATTTTTCAATTGTGCTGTGATGTTTTACATACACTACCATTCAAAAGATTGGGGTCACTTCGAAAGGTCCTTGTTTTTGAGAGAAAAGCTTCAGTTTTATTGCATCTTTAATCAACTCAAACAGTTTTCAGCTGTGCTAACATAATTGCAAAAGGGTTTTCTAATGAGCAATTATCCTTTTAAAATGATAAACTTGGATTAGCTAACACAATGTGCCATTGGAACACAGGAGTGATGGTTGGTTGCTGATAATAGGCCTCTGAACACCTAGATATTCCATTAAAAATCAGCCGTTTCCAGCTACAATAGTCATTTACAACAATAACAATGTCTACACTGTATTTCTGATCAATTCACCCCCCTTGGCATTTTTCCTATTTTGTTGCCTTACAAACTTGAATGAAAATTTATTTTTGGGGGGGTTTGTATCATTTGATTTTCAAAACATGCCTACCACTTTAAAGATGCAAAATATTCTTTATTGTGAAACAAACAATAAATAAGACCAAAAAAAATGAATACTTGAGCGTGCATAACTATTCACCCCCCCCAAAGTCAATACTTTGTAAAGCCACCTTTTGCAGCAATTACAGCTACAAGTCTCTTGGGGTATGTCTCTATAAGCTTGGCACATCAAGCCACAGGGATTTTTGCCCATTCTTCAAGGTAGAACTGCTCCAGCATCTTCAAGATGGATGGGTTCCTCTGGCGTACAGAAATCTTTAAGTCATACCACAGATTCTCAATTGGATTGAGGTCTGGGCTTTGACTAGGCCATTCCAAGACATTTAAATGTTTCCCCTTAAACCACTCGTGTGTTGCTTCAGCAGTATGCTTAGGGTCACTGTCCTGCTGGAAGGTGAACCTCCGCCCCAGTCTCAAATTCTGGAAGACTGAAACAGGTTTCCCTCAAGAATTCCCTGTATTTAGCGCCATCCATCAATTCCTTCAATTCTGACCAATTTCCCAGTCCCTGCCGATGAAAAACATCCCCACAGCATGATGCAGCCACCGCTATGCTTCACTGTGGCAAAGGTGTTCTCTGGATGATGAGAGGTGTTGGGTTTGCACCAGACATAGCATTTTCCTTGATGGCCAAAAAGCTCAATTTTAGTCTAATCTGACCAGAGTAACTTCTTCCATATGTTTGGGGAGTCTCCCACATGCCTTTTGGCGAACACCAAACATGTTTGCTTATTTTTTTCTTTAAGCAATGGCTTTTTTCTGGCCACTCCTCCAGAAAGCCCAGCTCTGTGGTGTGTACGGCTTAAAGTGGTCCTATGGACAGATACTACAATCTCTGCTGTGGAGCTTTGCAACTCCTTCAGGGTTATCTTTGGTCTCTTTGTTGCCTCTCTGATAAATGCCCTCCTTGCCTGGTCTGTTTGTTTTGGTGGGCGGCCATATTCTTTCAATTTTTTAATAATGGATTTAATGGTGCTCCGTGGGATGTTAAAAGTTTGGGATATTTTTTTATAACCCAACCCTGATCTGTACTTCTCCACAACTTTGTCCCTGACCTGTTTAGAGAGCTCCTTGGTCTTCATGGTGGCGCTTGCTTGGTGGTGCCCCTTGATTAGTGGTGTTGCAGACTCTGGGGTCTTTCAGAACATATACTGAGATCATGTGACAGATCATGTGACACTTAGATTGCACACAGGTGGACTTTTTAAAACTAATTATGTGTCTTCTGAATGTAATTGGTTGCACCAGATCTTATTTAGTGGCTTCATAGCAAAGGGGTGAATACATCTGCACGCACCACTTTTCCATAAAAAAAACAAACATTTGAAACGTTATTTTTGTTCACTTCACCAATTTGGACAATTTTGTGTATGTTCATTACATGAAATCCAAATAAAAATCTATTTAAATTACAGGTTGTAATGCACCAAAATAGGAAAATTGCCAAAGGTGGAGTACTTTTGCAAGGCACTGTACATAGGGGCAATACCAGAATAAATTAATTGATTCTGTCTCTTCGCAGCAAAATCTACAGAGCTAAGATTGTTGTATGCCCCATATATATATAGCATTCTGTTGGTGGCAAGAATTTTATATAATCATTTAATTGAAAAACTCAGTGTTTAATCAAGTGTTGTTTTTTTGTACCAATTCATAAACCATATGCCATGGAATCGGTACAATGAAAATATCTTCCCATTTATATTGCAACCTGTATGGCGCAGCTGTCAACATTTTTGTCCTCTAATGAAATTGGTATATTCTTCTATTTCTACCAGTGCCTTTCAGCCAAGTTGTATCTCTAATATATGGCAGGAAAACAAGCCCCCTACCTTCTCCCTTTTTCTCTTCCCTCCTCCATTTTTGTGGTAGTGCTGCAATCAGTTGGTTACAAATTTGGAGCAGATATTCCCATATATTTTTGATAACTGCATATGTGGCATAACTCCCCATTTCTATTCATAATATCTTATATTAATATATTAATAAAAAATACAAAAAATAAATCCAGAAATATGCATGTTTGATTTTGTCTGGCTTAGTATTCCAAATGAAATGTAATATTTTTGCTCATATGATTTACAAGAAATGAGTCATCTAGAGTAGCCAGTGCTATTAGTAAGTAAGTAAACTGTGATAGGACCAGAGTTAATCAATGTGATTTTTTAAATAATTAGGCAAGTATTTACAGTGCCTTGCGAAAGTATTCGGCCCCCTTGAACTTTGTGACCTTTTGCCACATTTCAGGCTTCAAACATAAAGATATAAAACTGTATTTTTTTTTGTGAAAAATCAACAACAAGTGGGACATAATCATGAAGTGGAACAACATTTATTGGATATTTCAAACTTTTTTAACAAATCAAAAACTGAAAAATTTGGCGTGCAAAATTATTCAGCCCCTTTACTTTCCGTGCAGCAAACTCTCTCCAGAAGTTCAGTGAGGATCTCTGAATGATCCAATGTTGACCTAAATGACTAATGATGATAAATACAATCCACCTGTGTGTAATCAAGTCTCCGTATAAATGCACCTGCACTGTGATAGTCTCAGAGGTCCGTTAAAAGCGCAGAGAGCATCATGAAGAACAAGGAACACACCTGGCAGGTCCGAGATACTGTTGTGAAGAAGTTTAAAGCCGGATTTGGATACAAAAAGATTTCCCAAGTTTTAAACATCCCAAGGAGCACTGTGCACGCGATAATATTGAAATGGAAGGAGTATCAGACCACGCAAATCTACCAAGACCTGGCCGTCCCTCTAAACTTTCAGCTCATACAAGGAGAAGACTGATCAGAGATGCAGCCAAGAGGCCCATAATCACTCTGGATGAACTGCAGAGATCTACAGCTGAGGTGGGACACTCTGTACATAGGACAACAATCAGTCGTATATTGCACAAATCTGGCCTTTATGGAAGAGTGGCAAGAAGAAAGCCATTTATTAAAGATATCCATAAAACGTGTTGTTTAAAGTTTGCCACAAGCCACCTGGGAGACACACCAAACATGTGGAAGAAGGTGCTCTGGTCAGATGAAACCAAAATTGAACTTTTTGGCAACAATGCAAAACGTTATGTTTGGCGTGAAAGCAACACAGCTCATCACCCTGAACACACCATCCCCATTGTCAAACATGGTGGTGGCAGCATCATGGTTTGGGCCTGCTTGTCTTCAGCAGGGACAGGGAAGATGGTTAAAATTGATGGGAAGATGGATGGAGCCAAATACAGGACCATTCTGGAAGAAAACCTGCAAAAGACCTGAGACTGGGATGGAGATTTGTCTTCCAACAAGACAATGATCCAACACATAAAGCAAAATCTACAATGGAATGGTTAGAATGGCCAAGTCAAAGTCCAGACCTGAATCCAATCGAGAATCTGTGGAAAGAACTGAAAACTGCTGTTCACAAATGCTCTCCATCCAACCTCACTGAGCTCGAGCTGTTTTGCAAGGAGGAATGGGAAAAAATGTCAGTCTCTCGATGTGCAAAACTGATAGAGACATACCCCAAGCGACCTACAGCTGTAATCACAGCAAAAGGTGGCGCTACAAAGTATTAACTTAAGGGGGCTGAATAATTTTGCACGCCCAATTTTTCAGTTTTTGAATTGTTAAAAAAGTTTGAAATATCCAATAAATGTCGTTCCACTTCATGATTGTGTCCCACTTGTTGTTGATTGTTCACAAAAAAATACAGTTTTATATCTTTATGTTTGAAGCCTGAAATGTGGCAAAAGGTCGCAAAGTTCAAGGGGGCCGAATACTTTCGCAAGGCACTGTACTTCTCCATGGTTGCAGAATCTTATCTATTTTTGTGAACTTTCTATGGAAGTTTATTATGGTAAGTGTTGTTATGAGAGGGACTTGATTTCAGGAGCCATAAGAGAAAAGTGACAAGTCACGCCCTTGAGTGAGGTCAGAGAGCGTGTCAGCCTGACGGAACCACCCTTTGGAACAAACTGTATGAAATGATGGGTTAAGAATGAATATATCAGACCAGAGAGACGTAGTGCTGCAGCTCACGTTTAAATTGTTTTGAACTGTCAACACGAGGTAGAGACGATAAAGTCACCTCCTGGACAATCACTGGTACAGCTGATTAGCTGTCCTGAGTAAAGTATCTTCGAAAGTGAATTTAAGTGGGACCATTCTACTACTCTTCTCAAATCACCGTAGTACGCTACTCTCATCACCCCACCATTGAAACGGCTGGCTAGCCTATCCTAAAAGAAGCATCTTCCAGAGCTAATAGAAGTAGAATAAACGTTGTAGTTCTGTTCAAGAGTACACAACAAATCACAGTATACTGGACGACGGCAGAGGAAAACAACAGCAGAAGACGGTTGCGAACACCTTTTGGACAATCAGAACCTTACAAGTGTGCCGCAAAAAGGCCCAACTCCCTTTCCAAGGCGGCCTGGTTCTGACAGAAATACACAAAGAACCAAGTAATTTCACGTAAATACATTCATGATTTTATTACTATGATTAACCCCACATGTACATATTACCTCAATTACCTTGACTAACCGGTGCCTCCGCACATTGACTCTGTACCGGTACCCCCTGTATATAGCCTCGCTATTGTTATTTTACTGCTGCTCTTTAATTATTTGTAACTTGTTTATTTTTATTTTTGGGGGGGGGTATTTTTTCTTAAAACTGCATTGCTGGTTAAGGTCTTGTAGGTAAGCATTTCACTGTAAGGTAGACCCTGTTGTATTCGGCGTATGTGACAAATACAATATGATTTGATTTCTTACTCAAAGTGGGCGGCGGTTTGTGTGCAAAGTACAAGTGAGAGTAGTTTCAAAATGTACTTTCATTGTCTGTCCCTCTCTCTATCTCGCCCTCTACATGTCTTTTTTAACAAGCAGCCATATTGTTGTCAGCCCGCTAGGGACCTGTTTTAATATATTAAGTGTGTATGTTTATCTTGTGTTAATATTTAGTTAGCTAGTAAATAAATAATTCAACCAATTTGTGTATTACTGAGTCATAAGTAAGGCTTGAGTTTTTGCAGATGCAAGGTTACCACTGTTCAGAATGATGATATGATACGAGGTTATGATTAATAAGTTGACTGATTATGGATGGGGTAATAATTAAACATAGTTAGTTGATTCGATAAGTAAAAGTCATCAGGTTAAGGAAAGTAAATTTATGACAGGCCCCTTAGAATAGCCTTCATTGATTCCCATACTGCTGTAGGAGACATTGCAGGGGTTTGATTAAGTTTGAGGAATAGTTCAATTTGAGATGATATAAAAGCAACAAAGGTTTCTTCTGATGGACGTAGTGAGTTCAGCCGCCAAGGGCAATAATTAGGCTGTGTATGTCAGAAGGTCAGTGTAGCTGGTGCATGAAGTCAGGCGCAGGAGAGAAGAAGGAGTGAGCAACGTACTTTACTCAATAAGGCACAAGGTAACAATTACACTTGACAAAAACAAGACGGTAACGATAACGCACAGGAGAACACAGCACCCGTCGAAATAAACCAGCCATACACAATAAACCTAACTGAACATAAAATAATCCTGCACAAACCCATGAGGGAAACAGAGGTTTAAATACAGGAACCAATCATGTGAAATGGAAAACAGGTGTGTGAAAACAAAGACAAAACCAACGGAAAAAGATCAGTGGATCGGCGATGGCTAGTAGACCGGCAACGCCGACTGCCGAGTGCCGCCTGAACAAGGAGAGGCAGTTGTGAAAGTCCCCCTCCCTCCTTGACGGCGCGGCTCCAGACGCCTGCCTCGGGGACGACCCGGATCTTAACTGTATCCAGTTCAGTATAAACCATTGCTGTGTGCTTTGCGAGTTCATTCTTGACTGCTTGTGACTCCTCACTGAGCACCTCCTTGAGTTCCGACTTGAGTATAGATGAAATGTCAGGTCTGAGGGCAGCAAGAATCACGGCCTTTAAATCCTCTGTGTTAATTTCTTCGACGAGCTGAGGGGAGGAGCCGCTGCTCCCACGCGTTGCAGAATCCTCTGTGTTAATTTATTCGACGAGCTGAGGGGAGGAGCCGCTGCTCCCACGCGTTGAAGAATCCTCTGTGTTAATTTATTCGCCGAGCTGAGGGGAGGAGCCGCTGCTCCCACGCGTTGAAGAATCCTCTGTGTTAATTTATTCGCCGAGCTGAGGGGAGGAGCCGCTGCTCCCACGTGTTGAAGAATCCTCTGTGTTAATTTATTCGCCGAGCTGAGGGGAGGAGCCGCTGCTCCCACGTGTTGAAGAATCCTCTGTGTTAATTTATTCGCCGAGCTGAGGGGAGGAGCCGCTGCTCCCACGCGTTGAAGAATCCTCTGTGTTAATTTATTCGCCGAGCTGAGGGGAGGAGCCGCTGCTCCCACGCGTTGAAGAATCCTCTGTGTTAATTTATTCGCCGAGCTGAGGGGAGGAGCCGCTGCTCCCACGCGTTGAAGAATCCTCTGTGTTAATTTATTCGCCGAGCTGAGGGGAGGAGCCGCTGCTCCCACGCGTTGAAGAATCCTCTGTGTTAATTTATTCGCCGAGCTGAGGGGAGGAGCCGCTGCTCCCACGCGTTGAAGAATCCTCTGTGTTAATGTGTTAATTTATTCGCCGAGCTGAGGGGAGGAGCCGCTGCTCCCACGCGTTGAAGAATCCTCTGTGTTAATTTATTCGCCGAGCTGAGGGGAGGAGCCGCTGCTCCCACGCGTTGAAGAATCCTCTCACTTATTCGCCGAGCTGAGGGGAGGAGCCGCTGCTCCCACGCGTTGAAGAATCCTCTGTGTTAATTTATTGGCCGAGCTGAGGGGAGGAGCCGC
>NC_068447.1:15266316-15278816 GCF_023373465.1 Oncorhynchus keta
ATAACCCCCCAGCACTGGGGAACATGGATGACTATAACCCCCCACCATCACTAGGTAAAGGGATGGCTTTAACCAACCAGCACTGGGTAAAGGGATGGCTTTAACCAACCAGCACTGGGTAAAGGGATGGCTTTAACCAACCAGCACTGGGTAATGTGGATGGCTTCAACCAACCAGCACTGGGTAAAGGGATGGCTTTAACCAACCAGCACTGGGTAAAGGGATGGCTTTAACCAACCAGCACTGGGTAAAGGGATGGCTTTAACCAACCAGCACTGGGTAAAGGGATGGCTTTAACCAACCAGCACTGGGTAAAGGGATGGCTTTAACCAACCAGCACTGGGTAAAGGGATGGCTTTAACCAACCAGCACTGGGTAATGTGGATGGCTTTAACCAACCAGCACTGGGTAAAGGGATAGCTTTAACCAACCAGCACTGGGTAAAGGGATGGCTTTAACCAACCAGCACTGGGTAAAGGGATGGCTTTAACCAACCAGCACTGGGTAAAGGGATGGCTTTAACCAACCAGCACTGGGTAAAGGGATGGCTTTAACCAACCAGCACTGGGTAAAGGGATGGCTTTAACCAACCAGCACTGGGTAATGTGGATGGCTTTAACCAACCAGCACTGGGTAAAGGGATGGATGAGTCATACCTGTGCACGTGTGTGTGTGTGTGTGTGTGTGTGTGTGTGTGTGTGTGTGTGTGTGTGTGTGTGTGTGTGTGTGTGTGTGTGTGTGTGTGTGTGTGTGTGTGTGTGTGTGTGTGTGTGTGTGTGTGTGTGTGTGTGTGTGTGTGTGTGTGCTTGAGTTCGTGTGATAATTATATCATTCACAATTATTGATAAAAATAAACTACAGATTGCCAAGGCAGTTGTTGAACATATTGACAAAGAAAATCTATGTGGTTCGATCTTTTCTTTCAAAAAGTTTGAGATTTCTTAATTACGGAGAGTTTATCTGCAGATGAGATGTAAACATTGATTCTGTGTGTGTGTGTTTTGTGCGTCCCTCTGCCTGTTGTCTTATTAAGATGTAATGGCCTTCATCTCAACGCTCCTTTACCGTCCATCACTGTATGCATCATTTATATGATAGGCAAGGCCACAGACATAGCCCCCGCACACACACACACACACACACACACACACACACACACACACACACACACACACACACACACACACACACACACACACACACACACACACACACACACACACACACACACACACACACACACACACAGGTATGACTCAACCTCTTCTTGTTTAGTTCTAATATGTTGTGAATGCTGAAACACCAGCCGAGGCTCAGCCGTCACAGGACAGCATCTGAATACTGAAACACCAGCCGAGGCTCAGCCGTCACAGGACAGCATCTGAATACTGAAACACCAGCCGAGGCTCAGCCGTCACAGGACAGCATCTGAATACTGAAACACCAGCCGAGGCTCAGCCGTCACAGGACAGCATCTGAATACTGAAACACCAGCCGAGGCTCAGCCGTCACAGGACAGCATCTGAATACTGAAACACCAGCCGAGGCTCAGCCGTCACAGGACAGCATCTGAATACTGAAACACCAGCCGAGGCTCAGCCGTCACAGGACAGCATCTGAATACTGAAACACCAGCCGAGGCTCAGCCGTCACAGGACTGCATCTGAATACTGAAACACCAGCCGAGGCTCAGCCGTCACAGGACAGCATCTGAATACTGAAACGCCAGCCGAGGCTCAGCCGTCACAGGACAGCATCTGAATACTGAAACGCCAGCCGAGGCTCAGCCGTCACAGGACTGCATCTGAATACTGAAACGCCAGCCGAGGCTCAGCCGTCACAGGACAGCATCTGAATACTGAAACGCCAGCCGAGGCTCAGCCGTCACAGGACAGATGCCCAGCCATAGAACATTATGTATTGATACTTACTAGGATTTCACTGACACTCTCACTGGCTCTCTCTCTCTTAGCACAGACTGGAGAGCTAGTGCACATTGAATTAAGAAGTAGGGTATCAATTCACCCACAACTTCCACAAACCACTGAATTGGTTACTGACACGTTTCTCGCTTTCATTTCAGCTACCCTCTCCTCTCTATTCAACAACTACCCTCCCCTCTCTATTCAACAGCTATCATCTCCTCTCTATTCAACAGCTACCCTCTCCTCTCTATTCAACAGCTACCCTCTCCTCTCTATTCAACAGCTACACTCTCCTCTCTATTCAACAGCTACACTCTCCTCTCTATTCAACAGCTACACTCTCCTCTCTATTCAACAGCTACCCTCTCCTCTCTATTCAACAGCTACCCTCTCCTCTCTATTCAACAGCTACCCTCTCCTCTCTATTCAACAGCTACCCTCTCCTCTCTATTCAACAGCTACACTCTCCTCTCTATTCAACAGCTACCCTCTCCTCTCTATTCAACAGCTACCCTCTCCTCTCTATTCAACAGCTACCCTCTCCTCTCTATTCAACAGCTACACTCTCCTCTCTATTCAACAGCTACCCTCTCCTCTCTATTCAACAGCTACCCATGGAGGGTTAGTGTGTAAAAGGTTAAGAGGCCTTATACATTCAGCCTTTGAAGTACCATTGACAAGCCCTTCAAATGGACTTATGTATATTTTCAAACAGATAAATGGCCCATGTGTGCCTTTCTTCTCTAGCTACTGTAATATCTTCTCCAGACTGTCTTATACTGTAGTCAGCTTGGCCCCATGTCTGACGGAGAGGTAGGACATGGCTCTTGAATCACTACGAGCCAGCCTATAACACTGTTATTGTGTTTGTGGGGCTGGAATCCTCCTGACTGTCAGTACCTCTGAAAGGAGAGGGACATAATTAGTACAGATGTAGGATCTTAATTTGAGCCAGTTTGCTACAGCAGGAAAATAATACTACAGCAGCATGAAATGTGAGTTATTATGTGGATTATAATTCATGTAAAAACAAATGTAGGGGGTTATACCTTCTTTTTTTTAGCAAAATGTGTAAGTGGAAGTTACACTTTTCCTGCTGTGCAGGAACATTCTAAGCAACAAAAGAGTGATCACATGAATATCCTACATCTGTAGTCATAGAGATACATTTATGTCATTCTATGATAGCAGTCCCATGCAGGTCTGATGGTGGTGGAAAAAATGTATATTCAGTAGGTTTATGGAAATTAAATGGTAGAGCACTCAGAACCACTTACCTGCTGTAGGCTTACCTACAGATTGCATTCTCTTTGTAATAAGGCTTCTCTCAAACCATAAAGCATAACACCACAGAGCCATTAGAGATCATCTAGGTCAGGCGGGGTCAAACATGCGGCCTTTGAGCTCACTCTATCCGGCCTGCAGGTGGCTTGAGTGAAAACTATTCATTAAAAAAATTACAATAATCTTAATTGACATTGAAATGACTAAAACCAAATGTAAACTGTGTTGAAATGATGGACGTACATTTAAAGTCTTTTCACTCTTTCCATCATTCTAATACTCATCGAAACGAAAGTTAGACAGTCAGAGAGGATAGAAAATTCCCAAAACAATGGAGAGAGAATTGTTTTTTGCACATTCTGAAAGCGAAAACATTTTATACATTCTAAGTGTCGCTCTCCGGACCTCGGTGACCACTGTTAAATTACTGCATTTTAATGCTGATGATATGGCATTTGTCATTTTACACTGAGAGGAAGACAGATGTGAGCAAATGAGAGGAAATTGAAATAAATTGATCACAGGTGTCTGAAGTCTCATCAGCAGCTGATTCTGGAAGGGCCTTAAAATAGAAGAGACAGGCTATTACAACCCTAATCAGCGCTGTCAAGAATGTGGAGCAGCAACGCTGAAACAAACTCACAGGGTCCACTGCTGTCTATAATTCTGTTGTGATTTGACTAATTTCCAACTGTGCTTGGACTGGACTCGATTGACTCCTTCTCTCTGTTTCCTCATCCCCACTCCTCTACCCTCATCCCTTCTCCTCTACCTTCATCACCCTCTCCTCTACCCTCTCCATAACCCTCTTACCCACTCCTCTACCCTCATCCCTTCTCCTCTACCTTCATCACCCTCTCCTCTACCCTCTCCATAACCCTCTTACCCACTCCACTACCCTCATCCCTTCTCCTCTACCTTCATCACCCTCTCCTCTACCCTCTCCATAACCCTCTTACCCACTCCTCTACCCTTATCCCTTCTCCTCTACCTTCATCACCCTCTCCACTACCCTCTCCATAACCCTCTTACCCACTCCTCTACCCTCATCCCTTCTCCTCTACCTTCATCACCCTCTCCTCTACCCTCTCCATAACCCTCTTACCCACTCCTCTACCCTCATCCCGTCTCCTCTACCCTCATCACCCTCTCCTCTACCCTCTCCATAACCCACTCACCCACTCCTCTACCCTCATCACCCTCTCCTCTACCTTCATCACCCTCTCCTCTACCCTCTCCATAACCCTCTTACCCACTCCTCTACCCTCTCCTCTACCTTCATCACCCTCTCCTCTACCCTCTCCATAACCCTCTTACCCACTCCTCTACCCTCATCACCCTCTCCTCTACCTTCATCACCCTCTCCTCTACCCTCTCCATAACCCTCTTACCCACTCCTCTACCCTCATCCCTTCTCCTCTACCTTCATCACCCTCTCCTCTACCCTCTCCATAACCCTCTTACCCACTCCTCTACCCTCATCCCTTCTCCTCTACCTTCATCACCCTCTCCTCTACCCTCTCCATAACCCTCTTTCCCACTCCTCTACCCTCATCCCGTCTCCTCTACCCTCATCACCCTCTCCTCTACCCTCTCCATAACCCACTTACCCACTCCTCTACCCTCATCCCATCTCCTCTACCCTCATCACCTCTCCTCTACCTTCATCCCCTCTCCTCTACCCTCATCCCCTCTCCTCTACTTTCATCCACTCTCCTCTACCTTCATCCCCTCTCCTCTACCCTCATCCTGTCTCCTCTACCCTCATCCCGTCTCCTCTACCCTCATCCCATCTCCTCTACCCTCATTCCGTCTCCTCTACCCTCATCCGGTCTCCTCTACCTTCATCCCCTCTCCTCTACCCTCATCCGGTCTCCTCTACCATCATCCCCTCTCCTCTACTCTCACCCCTCTATTCTCCCTTCATCCGGTCTCCTCTACCCTCATCCCCTCTCCTCTACCCTCATCCCATCTCCCCTATCTTCATCCCTTCTCCTCTCCCCTCATCGCCTCTCCTCTACCTCATCCCCTTTCCTCTACCTTCATCCCCTCTCCTCTACCATCATCCCATCTCCTATACCCTGCACCCCCTCTCCTCTACCCTTCATCCCCTCTCCTCTACCTCATCCCCTCTCCTCTACCTCATCCCCTCTCCTCTACCCTCATCTCCTCTCCCCTCCTCTTTGTCCCATCCCCTCTCTTCTCCTCACCTCTCTTTTCTTACCCTCTCTTGGGGAGATTCTCGTTCCGGCAAAGGATCGTCCTCCGTCCTCCGTCCTCCGTCCTCTCTTCTCTGTCCTCTCTCCTCCGTGGCCGGAAACCTATGAGTGGTCGAGGACTGTGTCAATTCATTGGTAGGCTAACAGAAGAGTGTCCTCCCCTCCTCAATAGCTCAGGCAGGTCACCCGTGATACAAGTCCGTATTCGATGTCCATCCATGGCTGAGGACGTTGGGAAACCAGCCACTAGGGGCAAAAGTGAGCACTGTTACCTTCTAGTAGGATTTCATTCAAGGATACAACCTGTGTATCCTGCCTTGAAAGAGTTTTGTAATCTGCCAGACCCCCTTTGAATCAGTTTTTGTTTTGTCAGATGAGAAATGAATACACAAGTTTAAAAACAATATTCTACTGATTGTTTTATCTATAACGTTTTGCACAACTAACTTCATTTGTTTTGATCACTTTCCATATTTATTTTGGGATCCATCACTCTAAAGGTAATTTATTAAGGGATCCACCCCTCTAAAGGTCATTTATTTTGGGATCTACCACTCTAAAGGTAATTTATTTTGGGATCCACCACTCTAAAGGTAATTTGCCTAATCACACGCATGGTGAAGGTACGTCTCATTTCAAGTAAGCACATTTCCATCCACAGTAACTCTCCTCGTCGACTCACCTCGACTAACTGACCTTTTTCAAAAGGAGGGGAGAGAGGATGGAGGAGAGAGGACGGAGGAGAGAGGATGGAGGAGAGTGGACGGAGGAGGTGAGAGAGGACGGAGGAGAGAGGATGCAGGAGGTGAGAGATGACAGAGGAGAGAGGAAGGAGGATAGAGGATGGAGGAGAGAGGATGCAGGAGGTGAGAGAGGACAGAGGAGAGAGGATGGAGGAGAGAAGACGCAGGAGGTGAGAGAGGACAGAGGAGAGAGGACGGAGGAGAGAAGATGGAGGAGAGAGGACGCAGGAGGTGAGAGAGGACAGAGGAGAGAAGATGGAGGAGAGAATATGCAGGTGGTGAGAGAGGACAGAGGAGAGAGGACGGAGGAGAGAAGACGCAGGAGGTGAGGGAGGACAGAGGAGAGAGGACGGAGGAGAGAGGACGCAGGAAGTGAGAGAGGACGGAGGATAGAGGATGGAGGAGAGAGGATGCAGGAGGTGAGAGAGGACAGAGGAGAGAGGACGGAGGAGAGAGGACGCAGGAGGTGAGTAAATGTAAATCTAATTATTAAAAGGCCTTGATCTCCTCTCCTCTGGTCACCAAACAGCTGTGAAGAACTTCCTGTGTCTGTTGCCCTGACAACCAACCGCTGCTTCTTGGACCCCTGTTGGTGCAGACGATTACTGCAGCGATGTTTGGAGCGTGCTCAGTTTGGAACGCTCTGTAGCTTGATGTTATGGCGGTAACATGCTGAGCTTCACTTGTTCTGACTGTCAAACACTGGGAGCATGACTTAACGAGCCCTCAACAGGTGGGGGGGGGAGTGTGGGAAAGAGAGAGGGAATGGGAGAGGAGTGTGGGAAAGAGAGGGGGAATGGGAGAGGAGTGTGGGAAAGAGAGAGGGAATGGGAGAGGAGTGTGGGAAAGAGAGGGGGAATGGGAGAGGAGTGGGAAAGAGAGGGGGAATGGGAGAGGAGTGTGGGAAAGAGAGGGGGAATGGGAGAGGAGTGTGGGAAAGAGAGGGGGAATGGGAGAGGAGTGTGGGAAAGAGAGGGGAAATGGGAGAGGAGTGTGGGAAAGAGAGGGGGAATGGGACAGGAGTGTGGGAAAGAGAGGGGGAATGGGACAGGAGTGTGGGAAAGAGAGGGGAAATGGGACAGGAGTGTGGGAAAGAGTGAGGAAATGGGACAGGAGTGTGGGAAAGAGAGAGGGAATGGGAGAGGAGTGTGGGAACGAGAGGGGGAATGGGAGAGGAGTGGGAAAGAGAGGGGGAATGGGAGAGGAGTGTGGGAACGAGAGAGGGAATGGGAGAGGAGTGTGGGAAAGAGAGAGGGAATGGGAGAGGAGTGTGGGAAAGAGAGGGGGAATGGGAGAGGAGTGTGGGAAAGAGAGGGGAAATGGGAGAGGAGTGTGGGAAAGAGAGGGGGAATGGGACAGGAGTGTGGGAAAGAGAGGGGAAATGGGACAGGAGTGTGGGAAAGAGTGAGGAAATGGGACAGGAGTGTGGGAAAGAGAGAGGGAATGGGAGAGGAGTGTGGGAACGAGAGGGGGAATGGGAGAGGAGTGGGAAAGAGAGGGGGAATGGGAGAGGAGTGTGGGAACGAGAGGGGGAATGGGAAAAGACATGAAAGAACAGAAGAGCGAGAGAGGAAAATAAAAATAAATACAACTTAGTCGACCTGCTCATTCTTCTCTGTAATGACACCTTGATAGGACGGTAAGAGAAGGCATAGAACATACAAGTACTGGACATCAAGGGAAATGTTCCCAAGCAAATAAAGGAAAAGTCTACCCCCTGCTTCATGCTCCCAGAGTGTGTTGGGAACATCAGTATACTCCCATTCCTGTGTGTGTGTGTGTGTGTGTGTGTGTGTGTGTGTGTGTGTGTGTGTGTGTGTGTGTGTGTGTGTGTGTGTGTGTGTGTGTGTGTGTGTGTGTGTGTGTGTGTGTGTGTGTGTGTGTGTGTGTTTAATGCCTATTTCACTTCCTCAAAGTCTCCAGAATTAATAACCGTTTTTGCCGAGGATGTTTTAGTTGCAAGCTTGTGTATCTAACTAAGGTGTTTGGTGCAGTATTTCTCAAGTAAAAATTGTGAGACTTGTCTTATGTAAACAAAGTCAAAACTAGGCAGGTCTGTCTCGCTGTCTATGCTATCGGATAGAGAGTATTCACCACAGCTGTTCATCTCAAGTTTGTGGGCAAATGTACATCGTCAAATCAAAACCCAACCTTAATTTAACCGTTGTGACACACGGATGTTCCAAACTCTGTTTTATCTGAGACCAAAATGATCCTATTTACACTTTGTAGTCATGTTTGACACTGAAAAAACTGTTTCTGGCTCATATCAATACAACATAGGCCATTTTCAAAGGGATTCGTTACTTTTTAAAGGCAGTCGGTCTTCAACCACCGTCCGCTCAGTTGAACCAGCAGAGCAGTGTTTCCTGCACACAGAAACCGGCTCCATATTTCACTGAGGATGACTAATGAGCCGGGCCTGAACACTATACATGATTTAGTATTTACACAACAAGATTTATGACCTGAGGTGGCTCTGAGATGCCAGCCATGAAGAGGTAGACTATAGCTACAGTGTCTTATCACAGGTAGTGGAGGGAACATGGTTATTGTGATGGGATAGACACTAGTATTACACATGCTTTAAAGTACTGTAAAAACCTACTGCCACCAAGTGGACTCCCCTCACGTAGAGAGATATGCACACACACACACACATAAACACACCCCCACACACACATCCCATCAGATTTCTATAGGCTAACAGAGTGATGGCCTCTATTAAAAAGATGAGGATCCCATCAGATTTCTATAGGTGTTAAGGTTCTTCCGGTGAAGGAGAGGAGGACCAAAATGCAGCGTGGTTATCTTCATACATCTTTAATAAAGATAATGACGATAAAATACAAAACACTAAACGTAACGTGAAAAACCTAAAACAGCGCTATCTGGTGCAAACAAACACAGAGACAGGAACAATCACCCACGAAACACTCAAACAATATGGCTGCCTAAATATGGTTCCCAATCAGAGACAAAGATAAACAACTGCCTCTGATTGAGAACCACTCCAGGCAACCATAGACTTACCTAGACAACTCTACTATACCACAATCCCATAACCTACAAAAGACAAAACACCACATAAATAACCCATGTCACACCCTGGCCTGACCAAAATAATAAAGAGAACACAAAATACTAAGACCAGGGCGCGACAGACCCCCCCCGGCCGCACACCTAAACCCATAGGGGAGGATCCTGGTGGGCGTCTGTCCACGGTGGCGGCTCCAGGGCGGGACGTGGACCCCACTCCAACAAAGTCTTAGCCCACTTAATAGAGCCGTCCTTAGATATGCGACCCTCGCCGCCAACCTTGGCCTAGTAACCCTAACCAAGGGCCCCACTGGACTGAGGGGCAGCTCCGGACTGAGGGGTAGCTCGGGACTGAGGGGTAGCTCGGGACTGAGGGGTATGTCAAGACTGAGGGGTATCTCGGGACTGAAGGGTATCTCAAGACTGAGGGGTATCTCAAGACTGAGGGGTATCTCAAGACTGAGGGGTATCTCAAGACTGAAGGGTAGCTCAAGACTGAAGGGTAGCTCAAGACTGAAGGGTAGCTCAAGACTGAGGGGAAGCTCAGGACTGAGGGGAAGCTCAAAACTGAGGGGTAGCTCAAGACTGAGGGGAAGCTCAGGACTGAGGGGAAGCTCAGGACTGAGAGGAAGCTCAGGCAGGTTGATGGCTCTGGCAGATCCTGGCTGGCTGGTGGTTCTGGCAGATCCTGGCTGACTGGTGGTTCCGGCAGATCCTGGCTGGCAGCTCTGACAGATCCTGGCTGACTGGCAGCTCTGGCGGATCCTGGCTGACTGGCGGATCCTGGCTGAATGGCGGATCCTGGCTGAATGGCGAATCTGGAAGATCCTGGCTGACTGGCGGATCCTGGCAGACTGGCGGCTCTGGCTGCTCCATGCTGACTGGCGGCTCTGGCTGCTCCATGCTGACTGGCGGCTCTGGCTGCTCCATGCTGACTGGCGTCTCTGGCTGCTCCATGCTGACTGGCGGCGCTGGCGGCTCCACGCTGACTGGCGGCTCTGGCGGCTCCATGCTGACTGGCGGCTCTAGCAGCTCCATGCAGACTGGCAGCTCTGGCGGCTCCCTGCAGACTGGCAGCTCCCTGCAGACTGGCAGCTCTGGCGGCTCCTTGCAGACTGGCAGCTCTGGCAGCTTCTTGCAGACTGGCAGCTCCTTTCAGACTGACAGCTCCTTGCAGACTGACAGCTCCTTGCAGACTGACAGCTCCTTGCAGGCTGACAGCTCTGGCAGCGCTGAACAGGCGGGAGACTCCGGCAGAGCTGAACAGGCGGGAGACTCCGGCAGTGCTGTAGAGGAGGAAGGCTCTGGCAGCGCTGGACAGGCGGGAGACTCCGGCAGCGCTGGAGAGGAGGAAGGCTCTGGCAGCGCTGAACAGGCGGGAGACTCCGGCAACGCTGGAGATGAGGAAGGCTCCGACAGCGCTGGACAGGTGAGGCGCACTGTAGGCCTGATGCGTGGTGCTGGCACTGGTGGTACTGGGCCGAGGACACACACAGGAAGCCTGGTGCGGGGAGCTGCCACCGGAGGGCTGGTGCGTGGAGGTGGCACTGGATGGACCGGACCGTGAAGGCGTACTGGAGATCTTGAGAGCAGGGCTGGCACCAACCGCCCTGACTGGATCTTCACCCGAGCCCGGCAGATGTGAGGAGCTGAGATGTAGCGTACTGGGCTAAGCACGCGTACTGGGGACACCGTGCGTTCCACCGCATAACACGGTACCACGCCCGCCACGGTTAGCACTGCTAGGCGCACTGTAGCGCTGAGCTGCCACAGGACGTGCAAGGCTAGGGAGGTACACAGGAGGACTGGTGCGTGAGGCTGGCACAATCTTCACCAGCCGACTAACATGCACCTCAGGACGAGTATGGAGAGCTGACCCAGGTGCCATCAAATCCCGACACGCTCCCTCGGGCGAATTCCGTGCCTCATGCACCAACACAGCAACTCCCTCATTACTCTCTCCTCCAATTTCCCAATTAACTCCTTGACAGTCTCTGCTTCGCTCACCTCTAACCCCGACTCTGGTTCTGGTTTCCTCATTGGCTCCTTACGATAAACAGGGGGAGTTGGCTCAGGTCTGACTCCTGACTCTGCCACACTCTCCCTGTGCCACCCCCCCAATACATTTTTGGGGCTGACTCTCGGGCTTCCATCCGCGCCGCCGTGCTGCCTCCTTATACCAGCGCCTCTCCGCTTTCGCTGCCTCCAGCTCTTCTTTGGGGCGGCGATATTCTCCTGGCTGTGCCCAGGGTCCTTTACCGTCCAATTCGTCCTCCCATGTCCATTCCTCTTTGCACAGCTCCTGCTGCCTGTCACCACGCCGCTTGGTCCTGTTGTAGTGGGTGATTCTGTTAAGGTTTTCTTCCTCCTCTTCCTCTGAAGAGGAGGTGTAGCAGGGATCGGACCAAAATGCAGCGTGGTCATCTTCATACATCTTAAATAAAGAAAATTACGAACAATACAAAAACACTAAACGTAACGTGAAAAACCAAAACAGCCCTATCTGTTGCAGACAATCACCCACGAAACACTCAAAGAATATGGCTGCCTAAATATGGTTCCCAATCAGAGACAACGATAAAAACCTGACTCTGATTGAGAACCACTCGAGGCAACCATAGACTTACCTAGACAACTCTACTATACCACAATCCCATAACCTACAAAACGCCCCAAGACAAAACACACCACATAAATAACCCATGTCACACCCTGGCCTGACCAAAATAATAAAGTAAACACAAAATACTAAGACCAGGGCGTGACAATAGGCTAACAGAGTGATGGCCTCTATTTAAAAAATGAGGATCCCGTCAGATTTCTGTAGGCTAGTAGGCCAACTATATTGATTTATCAACTTTCCTGATATTAAGCACATTGCTTCTCTTTACAACAGGAGTATAGCCTACCTGGCTGGCATGAACAAATAAAAACATTACAGCAACACAAAGGGGTTGCATCAACAGCTGCTTGTCAAAATGTGAATGAGAGACTGATGAAGTGTGTGCAGCCTGCACAAAAAAAACAAAGCAGAGCTCATGCCGTTCATGCAACTTTTTTAAAATCATCATTAGTCTCTCATCATGCAGCCTTAGAATGTATTAAAAATCTAAACATATAGTCCAACATTTGTATCACAACTAAAGTTACATAAATAACTCTAAATGAAGCATATATGACTACCTGTTTCAGCTCAACACAGAATGCATGTGCTCACTCCCTCAAATCATTTGGAGAAAAAAACCTTTCTATTTTATTCAGCTTTGTTCAATTGCTTTCTTCATAATACA
>NC_068447.1:15283816-15373816 GCF_023373465.1 Oncorhynchus keta
GACTACTCAAACAACCCTACTGGACTACTCAAACAACCCTACTGGACTACTCAAACAACCCTACTGGACTACTCAAACAACCCTACTGGACGACTCAATCAACCTTACTGGACTACTCAAACAACCCTACTGGACTACTCAATCAACCTTACTGGACTACTCAAACAACCCTACTAGACTACTCTATCAACCTTACTGGACTACTCAAACAACCCTACTGGACTACTCAAACAACCCTACTGGACTACTCAAACAACCCTACTGGACTACTCAAACAACCCTACTGGACTACTCAAACAACCCTACTGGACTACTCAAACAACCCTACTGGACTACTCAATCAACCTTACTGGACTACTCAAACAACCCTACTGGACTACTCAATCAACCTTACTGGACTACTCAAACAACCCTACTGGACTACTCAAACAACCCTACTGGACTACTCAAACAACCCTACTGGACTACTCAAACAACCCTACTGGACTACTCAAACAACCCTACTGGACTACTCAAACAACCCTACTGGACTACTCAAACAACCCTACTGGACTACTCAATCAACCCTACTGGACTCCTCAAACAACCCTACTGGACTACTCAAACAACCCTACTGGACTACTCAAACATCCCTACTGGACTACTCAATCAACCCTATTGGACTACTCAATCAACCCTACTGGACTACTCAAACAACCCTACTGGACTACTCAAACAACCCTACTGGACTACTCAATCAACCCTACTGGACTACTCAAACAACCCTACTGGACTACTCAATCAACCCTACTGGACTACTCAATCAACCCTACTGGACTACTCAAACAACACTACTGGACTACTCAAACAACCCTACTGGACTACTCAAACAACACTACTGGACTACTCAAACAACCCTACTGGACTACTCAAACAACCCTACTGGACTACTCAAACAACCCTACTGGACTACTCAAACAACCCTACTGGACTACTCAAACAACCCTACTGGACTACTCAAACAACTCTCCTGGAATACTCAAACAACCCTACTGGACTACTCAAACAACCCTACTGGACTACTCAATCAACACTACTGGACTACTCAAACAACCCTACTGGACTACTCAAACAACCCTACTGGACTACTCAAACAACCCTACTGGACTACTCAAACAACCCTACTGGACTACTCAATCAACCCTACTGGACTACTCAAACAACCCTACTGGACTACTCAAAAACCCTACTGGACTACTCAAAAAACCCTACTGGACTACTCAAACAACCCTACTGGACTACTCAAACAACCCTACTGGACTACTCAAACAACCCTACTGGACTACTCAAACATCCCTACTGGACTACTCAAACAACCCTACTGGACTACTCAAACATCCCTACTGGACTACTCAAACAACTGCTATAAAAAACATCAGTCATATAGACTGTTACCTCCCAAAACCTTCAGGTCATATTTCAGCCAGTCACACATTTCTGAAGTTTTTCAGAGTTATTGAGATTGGCCGTGGGACTGTCATTGAGTTTGAGGACCAACACTCTTGGTAAATAGGGATATTGATGAATAGAGGGGTTGAAGGGTGAAATGAACAGAGAGAAAGAGAGAGAGAGAGAGAGAGAGAGAGAGAGAGAGAGAGAGAGAGAGAGAGAGAGTGGGATGGGATGAAGTATAGCCTGCTCTTTAGGAGAGTGAGACATCCCTGGAGAGTCTTATTTCTATCCTCTATCACCCCCCCAACCCCCTCGCCTCCCCAGTCAGGAAGTCTATCCAGTTAAAGAATAGAAATGTCTATTTGATTAGTAACAGCCTGAGAGTTCCATCTAGAAAACAGTGTTGAGTAGCTGTGTGTGTGAGGTTGCATAGCCTGTTGTGTAATAGCACTGCAGACATTATTCCTTTCAATTGATGCGTTTAAACAGCCCATAATATCTGACAGTAAACAGGTGCTTTCTGAAAGTCACTTTCACTCACTGGAGGTACTTGTTTTGTCCCAAAGAAATCCACCTGAACCCATTGTTCAGCATGCCAGACTGTTCAATCAGCCTAGTGGTTAGAGTGTTGGACTTGTGTTGGACCTGCTCAATCAGCCTAGTGGTTAGAGTGTTGGACTTGTGTTGGGCCTGTTCAATCAGCCTAGTGGTTAGAGTGTTGGACTTGTGTTGGGCCTGTTCAATCAGCCTAGTGGTTAGAGTGTTGGACTTGTGTTGGGCCTGTTCAATCAGCCTAGTGGTTAGAGTGTTGGACCTGTTCAATCAGCCTAGTGGTTAGAGTGTTGGACCTGTTCAATCAGCCTAGTGGTTAGAGTGTTGGACCTGTTCAATCAGCCTAGTGGTTAGAGTGTTGGACCTGTTCAATCAGCCTAGTGGTTAGAGTGTTGGACCTGTTCAATCAGCCTAGTGGTTAGTGTGTTGGACTTGTGTTGGACCTGCTCAATCAGCCTAGTAGTTAGAGTGTTGGACTTGTGTTGGACCTGTTCAATCAGCCTAGTGGTTAGAGTGTTGGACCTGTTCAATCAGCCTAGTGGTTAGAGTGTTGGACCTGTTCAATCAGCCTAGTGGTTAGTGTGTTGGACTTGTGTTGGACCTGCTCAATCAGCCTAGTGGTTAGAGTGTTGGACTTGTGTTGGACCTGTTCAATCAGCCTAGTGGTTAGAGTGTTGGACCTGTTCCATCAGCCAAGTTGTTAGAGTGTTGGACTTGTGTTGGGCCTGTTCAATCAGCCTAGTGGTTAGAGTGTTGGACCTGTTCAATCAGCCTAGTGGTTAGAGTGTTGGACCTGTTCAATCAGCCTAGTGGTTAGTGTGTTGGACTGGTGTTGGACCTGTTCAATCAGCCTAGTGGTTAGAGTGTTGGACCTGTTCAATCAGCCTAGTGGTTAGAGTGTTGGACCTGTTCAATCAGCCTAGTGGTTAGAGTGTTGGACCTGTTCCATCAGCCAAGTTGTTAGTGTGTTGGACTTGTGTTGGACCTGTTCAATCAGCCTAGTGGTTAGAGTGTTGGACCTGTTCCATCAGCCAAGTTGTTAGAGTGTTGGACTTGTGTTGGACCTGCTCAATCAGCCTAGTGGTTAGAGTGTTGGACCTGTTCAATCAGCCTAGTGGTTAGAGTGTTGGGCCTGTTCAATCAGCCTAGTGGTTAGAGTGTTGGACCTGTTCAATCAGCCTAGTGGTTAGTGTGTTGGACTTGTGTTGGACCTGCTCAATCAGCCTAGTGGTTAGAGTGTTGAACTTCTGTTGGACCTGCTCAATCAGCCTAGTGGTTAGAGTGTTGGACCTGTTCAATCAGCCTAGTGGTTAGAGTGTTGGACCTGTTCAATCAGCCTAGTGGTTAGGAGTGTTGGACCTGTTCAATCAGCCTAGTGGTTAGGGTGTTGGACCTGTTCAATCAGCCTAGTGGTTAGAGTGTTGGACCTGTTCAATCAGCCTAGTGGTTAGTGTGTTGGACCTGTTCAATCAGCCTAGTGGTTAGAGTGTTGGACCTGTTCAATCAGCCTAGTGGTTAGAGTGTTGGACCTGTTCAATCAGCCTAGTGGTTAGAGTGTTGGACCTGCTCAATCAGCCTAGTGGTTAGAGTGTTGGACCTGTTCAATCAGCCTAGTGGTTAGGGTGTTGGACCTGTTCAATCAGCCTAGTGGTTAGTGTGTTGGACCTGCTCAATCAGCCTAGTGGTTAGAGTGTTGGACCTGCTCAATCAGCCTAGTGGTTAGAGTGTTGGACCTGTTCAATCAGCCTAGTGGTTAGGGTGTTGGACCTGCTCAATCAGCCTAGTGGTTAGAGTGTTGGACCTGCTCAATCAGTCTAGTGGTTAGGGTGTTGGACCTGCTCAATCAGCCTAGTGGTTAGGGTGTTGGACCTGCTCAATCAGCCTAGTGGTTAGGAGTGTTGGACCTGTTCAATCAGCCTAGTGGTTAGAGTGTTGGACCTGTTCAATCAGCCTAGTGGTTAGAGTGTTGGACCTGTTCAATCAGCCTAGTGGTTAGAGTGTTGGACCTGCTCAATCAGCCTAGTGGTTAGAGTGTTGGACCTGCTCAATCAGCCTAGTGGTTAGGGTGTTGGACCTGTTCAATCAGCCTAGTGGTTAGGGTGTTGGACCTGCTCAATCAGCCTAGTGGTTAGGAGTGTTGGACCTGTTCAATCAGCCTAGTGGTTAGAGTGTTGGACCTGCTCAATCAGCCTAGTGGTTAGGGTGTTGGACCTGTTCAATCAGCCTAGTGGTTAGGGTGTTGGACCTGCTCAATCAGGCTAGTGGTTAGGAGTGTTGGACCTGTTCAATCAGCCTAGTGGTTAGGGTGTTGGACCTGCTCAATCAGCCTAGTGGTTAGAGTGTTGGACCTGCTCAATCAGCCTAGTGGTTAGAGTGTTGGACCTGTTCAATCAGCCTAGTGGTTAGAGTGTTGGACCTGTTCAATCAGCCTAGTGGTTAGAGTGTTGGACCTGCTCAATCAGCCTAGTGGTTAGGGTGTTGGATCTGCTCAATCAGCCTAGTGGTTAGGGTTAAGGTAAGGGGGAGTGAGAAAGTTTACTGTTAATTTTATTGTTTATTCCACTTTTGTTAATGATCTTGTTCACCTTCTTTGGCAATGTAAATATATGTTTCCCATGCCAATATAGCCCTAAAATTGAATGTACTTGAATTGAATTGAAAGAGAGCAAGGGAGAGAGTGAGCGTGACAGCGAGAGCAAGAGAGATTGAGTGTGTGTGTGGTGTGCTCCAGTCAATAATTTATGTGTGTTATGTGTGTCCTCTTACACCTTGGCTTTTCTGGCAAACAGCAGAGCATTGTCAACATTAATAAGTGAAGAGACACAGTCTTAGGTGTAACACACACACACACATACACACGGAACACACACACATAGCGTAACCCATCGACATATGGCATAGCCAGGTCAGGACCTAACATAAGGACAACTCAGAGGGTGTTTTTCTGTTCTTCTGAAATAGATAGACTACATTTCCTTCATATCGTGTTTCTTTAGACCTGTCTAAAATAAATAATGGATTTGTTGTGAAGATGTAGGCTATATTTTATTACGAGGCTTGTAGGCTGTGTGTGGAAGCCAGGAGATTCTGAATGTGTTTATGTTAATTAACGGTCAATTACCGTGAGACTGGCAGTTATTTGCTTGACAATCACCGACACACACACACTGAACACACACACACACACCGATGCTGGCACTAAGACTACACTCAACAAGATGTATAAGCAAACAAGAAAATGTGTCTGCGCTCATAGTAGCCGGTGACTTTAATGCAGGAAAACTGTGCAACTAGTGGAGAAAACTCTCTAGATCACCTTTACTCCACACCCAAACACATACAAAGCTCTCCCTCAGCCTCCATTTGGCAAATCTGATCATAAATCTATCTTCATGATTCCTGCTTACAAGCAAAAACTCAAACAGGAAGTACCAGTGATGTGCCCAATACAGAAGTGGTCCGATGAAGCGGATGCTAAACTATAGGACTGTTTTGCTAACACAGACTGGTATGTTCCGGGATTCATCCAATGGCATTGAGGAGTTTACCATATCAGTCACCGGCCTTATTATCAAGTGCATAAACAATGTCATCCCCACAGTAACAGTACGTACATATCCATACCAGATTCCATGGATTACAGCCAATATCCGCAATGAAATAAAAAGCGTGGGACAGTGGAGCGGGACACTAATTTGGACACATATAAGAAACCCTGCTAAAGGTAAAGCGTCAATACAGGACAAATCCTACTTTATCGGCTCCGACCCTCATTGGATGTGGCAGGGCTTGAAACTATCATGGATTACAAAGGGAAGCCCAGTTGCGGGCTTACCAGAAGAGCTAAATGCATTCTATGTCCGTTTCGAAGCATGCAACACCGAACCATGCATGAGAACACCAGCTGTTCTGGACGACTGTGTGATCACGCTCTTGTAGCCGATGTGAATAAGGCCAGATGGATTACCAGGATGCATACTCAGAACATCCGCTGACAAGTTGGCAAGTATCTTCACTGACATTTTCAACCTTTCCCTGACCCAGTCTGTAATACCTACATGTTTCAAGCAGACCACCATAGTCTCTGTGCCCAAGAACGCCAAAGTAACCTGTCTAAATGACTATCGCCCTGTAGCACTCACATCTGCTCACCAAGCTCATCACTAAGCTAAGGATCCTGGACTTAATGACGGGCCACCCCCAGGTGGTGAAGGTAGGCAATAGCACTTCTGCCACGCTAATCAACACAGGAGAGCCCTCAAGGGTGTGTGCTTAGTCCTCTCCTGTACTCCCTGTTCACCCACGACTGTGGGGCAGTGCATGACTCCAACACCATCATTAAGTTAGCTGACGACATGACGGTGGTAGGCCTGATCACCGACGATGATGAGATAGCATACAGGGAGGAGGTCAGAGACCTGGCAGTGTGGTGCCAGAACAACAACATCTTTCTCACCGACAATAAGACCAAGGAGCTGATCGTGGACTACAGGTAACGGAGAGCCAAGCACGCCCCCATTCACATCAACAGGGCTGAAGTGGAGTGGTCAAGAGCTTCAACTTCATTTGCATCCTTACCACTCAGGATCTATCATGGTCCACACACGCCAACACAGTCATGAAGAGTCTTGTTAACGAGCTACAGTGGGGCAAAAAATAATTTAGTCAGCCACCAATTGTGCAAGGCCTGTAATTTTCATCATAGGTACACTTCAACTATGACAGACGAAATGGGAAAAAAATCCAGAAAATCACATTGTACGATTTTTTATGAATTTATTTGCAAATTATGGTGGAAAATAAGTATTTGGTCAATAACAAAATTTATCTCAATACTTTGTTATATACCCTTTGTTGGCAATGACAGAGGTCAAACGTTTTCTGTAAGTCTTCACAAGGTTTTCACACACTGTTGCTGGTATTTTGACCCATTCCTCCATGCAGATCTCCTCTAGAGCAGTGATGTTTTGGGGCTGTTGCTGGGCAACACGGCCTTTCAACTCCCTCCAAAGATTTTCTATGAGGTTGAGATCTGGAGACTTGCTAGGCCACTCCAGGACCTTGAAATGCTTCTTACGAAGCCACTCCTTCGTTGCCCGGGCAGTGTGTTTGGGATCATTGTCATGCTGAAAGACCCTGCCACGTTTCATCTTCAATGCCCTTGCTGATGGAAGGAGGTTTTCACTCAAAATCTCACGATACAGGCCCCATTCATTCTTTCCTTTTCACGGATCAGTTGTCCTGGTTCCTTTGCAGAAAAACAGCCGCAAAGCATGATGTTTCCACCCCCATGCTTCACAGTAGGTACGGTGTTCTTTGGATGCAACTCAGCATTCTTTGTCCTCCAAACACGACGAGTTGTGTTTTTACCAAAAACTTCTATTTTGGTTTCATCTGACCTTATGACATTCTCCCAATCTTCTTCTGGATCATCCAAATGCTCTCTAGCAAACTTCAGACGGGCCTGGACATGTACTGTCTTAAGCTGGGGGACACGTCTGGCACTGCGGGATTTGAGTCCCTGGCAGCGTAGTGTGTTACTGATGGTAGGCTTTGTTACTTTGGTCCCAGCTCTCTGCAGGTCATTCACTAGGTCCCCCTGTGTGGTTCTGGGATTTTTGCTCACCGTTATTGTGATCATTTTGACCCCACGGGGTGAGATCTTGCGTGGAGCCCCAGATCAAGGGAGATTATCAGTGGTCTTGTATGTCTTCCATTTCCTAATAATTGCTCCCACAGTTGATTTCTTCAAACCAAGCTGCTTACCTATTGCAGATTCAGTCTTCCCAGCCTGGTGCAGGTCTACAATTTTGTTTCTGGTGTCCTTTGACAGCTCTTTGGTCTTGGCCATAGTGGAGTTTGGAGTGTGACTGTTTGAGGTTGTGTACAGGTGTCTTTTATACTGATAACAAGTTCAAACAGGTGCCATTAATACAGGTAACGAGTGGAGGACAGAGGAGCCTCTTAAAGAAGAAGTTACAGGTCTGTGAGTGACAGAAATCTTGCTTGTTTGTAGGTGACCACCATCATTTGCAAATAAATTCATAAAAAATCCTACAATGTGATTTTCTGGATTTTTTTTCTCATTTTGTCTGTCATAGTTGAAGTGTACCTATGATGAAAATTACAGGCCTCTCTCAAATTTTTAAGTGGGAGAAGTTGCACAATTGGTGACTGACTAAATACTTTTTTGCCCCACTGTATAGTTTTGGGAAGTCGATTAGGACATCTACTTTGTGCACGACACAAGTAATTTTCCAACAATTGTTTACAGACAGATTATTTCACTTAACATTCACTGTATCACAATTCCAGTGGGTCAGAAGTTTACACTAAGTTGATTGTGCCTTTAAATAGCTTTGAAAATTCCAGAAAATAATGTCATGGCTTTAGAAGCTTCTGATAGGCTAATTGACATAATTTTAGCCAAGTAGAGGTGTACCTGTGGATGTATTTTAAGGCCTACCTTCAAACTCAGTGCCTCTTTGCTTGACATCATGGAAAAATCAAAAGAAATGAGCCAAGACCTCATAAAATAAATTGTAAACCTCCACAAGTCTGGTTCATCCTTGGGAGCAATTTCCAAATGCCTGAAGGTACCACGCTCATCTGTACAAGAAATAGCACGCAAGTATAAACACCATGAGACCGCACAGCCATCAGGAAGGACACGCGTTCTGTCTCCTAGAGATGAACGTACTTTGGTGCGAAAAGTGCAAATCAATCCCAGAACAACAGCAAAGGGCCTTGTGATGATGCTGGTACAAAAGTATTTATATCCACAGTAAAACGAGTCCTATATCGACATAACTTGAAAGGCCGCTCAGCAACGAAGAAGCCACTGCTCCAAAACCTGCCGTAAAAAAAGCCAGACTAAGGTTTGCAACTGCACATGTGGACAAAGATCGTACTTTTTGGTGAAATGTCCTCTGGTCTGATGAAAGAAAAATAGAACTGTTTGGCCATAATGACAAAAAATATATATATGAATAAAAAAAAAATATATATATATATTTTTTTTTAAATATGCCATTTAGCAGACGCTTTTATCCAAAGCGACTTACAGTCATGTGTGCATACATTCTACGTATGGGTGGTCCCGGGAATCGAACCCACTATCCTGGCGTTACAAGCGCCATGCTCTACCAACTGTGCTACAGAAGGACCACGTTATGTTTGGAGGAAATAGGGGGAGGCTTGCAAGCCGAAGAACACCATCCCAACCTTGAAGCATGGGGGTGGCATCATCATGTTGTAGGGGTGCTTTGCTGCAGGAGGGACTAGTGCACTTCACAAAATAGATGGCATCATGAAGTAAGACAATTATGTGGATATATTGCAGCAACATCTCAAGACATCAGTCAGGAAGTTAAAGCTTGGTCGCAAATGGGTCTTCCAAATGGACAATGACCCCCAAGCATTCTTCCAAGTTGTGGCAAAATGGCTTAAGGACAACAAAGTCAAGGTATTGGAGTGGCCATCACAAAGCCCTGACCTCAATCCTATAGAAAATGTGTGGGCAGATCTGAAAAAGCGTGTGCGAGCAAGGAGGCCTACAATCCTGACTCAGTTACACCAGCTCTTGTCAGGAGGAATGGGCCAAATTCACCCAACTTATAGTGGGAAGCTTGTGGAAGGCTCCCCAAAACATTTGACCCAAGTTAAACAATTTAAAGGCAATGCTACCAAATACTAATTGAGTGTATGTAAACTTCTGACCCACTGGGATGGGATGAAAGAAAGAAAAACTGAAATAAATCATTCTCTCTACCGTTATTCTGACATTTCACATTCTTAAAATAAAGTGGTGATCCTAACTGACCTAATAAAATGAATTTTTATTCGGATTAAATGTCAGGAATTGTGAAAAACTGAGTTTAAATGTATTTGGCTAAGGACAACTTCCGACTTCAACTGTATCTACCTCAATTACCTCGTATCCCTGCATATCGACTCATTACAGGTACCCCTTGTATATAGCCAAGTTATGATTACTCATTGTGTATTTATTATCAAATTATTATTTTTAACTTTTCTATTAATTCTCTATTTTCTCTCTGCGTTGTTGGAAAGGACCCACAAGTAAGTATTTCACTGTCATTGTTAACGCAGCATGTGACGAATACAATTACATTTGATTCATTTGATTAGTCCTTCCCAGCTGGGACAGGACTTTGACATCATTCACGATCATAATGTGTGTGTGTGTGTGTGTGTGTGTGTGTGTGTGTGTGTGTGTGTGTGTGTGTGTGTGTGTGTGTGTGTGTGTGTGTGTGTGTGTGTGTGTGTGTGTGTGTGTGTGTGTGTGTGTGTGTGTGTGTGTGTGTAGATGTGTAAAAATGCTTCAAAACAGAATGGATGTATTTAGTCTAGGCTGCTCCCATCTTGTCTTTGTTGCGATAACAGCTCAGTCGTTCTATACATCTCAATAAGACCCCAGTCATATAGATTGATTAATCCCACAGGAGAGGAGCACACACACACATACACACACACAAACGCGCACACAGGAGAGCAGCAGAACAGCAGGCCCAAAAGACTGAGTTGTGTGTTCAGGGACAGAATGCAAAGGTCCTGCTCGTCTAAAAGTCAACAGAATGTGTCCCAGTAGGATGAAGTGTCAGACAACACTGATGGCTCCCTACACTACACCACAGCCCCAACAGTCTTGTGATATGTCTATTATAGACAACACTGATGGCTCCCTACACTACACCACAGCCCCAACAGTCTTGTGATATGTCTATTATAGACAACACTGATGGCTCCCTACACTACATCACAGCCCCAACAGTCTTGTGATATGTCTATTATAGACAACACTGATGGCTCCCTACACTACACCACAGCCCCAACAGTCTTGTGATATGTCTATTATAGACAACACTGATGGCTCCCTACACTACATCACAGCCCCAACAGTCTTGTGATATGTCTATTATAGACAACACTGATGGCTCCCTACACTACATCACAGCCCCAACAGTCTTGTGATATGTCTATTATAGACAACACTGATGGCTCCCTACACTACACCACAGCCCCAACAGTCTTGTGATATGTCTATTATAGACAACACTGATGGCTCCTACACTACATCACAGCCCCAACAGTCTTGTGATATGTCTATTATAGACAACACTGATGGCTCCCTACACTACATCACAGCCCCAACAGTCTTGTGATATGTCTATTATAGACAACACTGATGGCTCCTACACTACACCACAGCCCCAACAGTCCTGTGATATGTCTATTATAGACAACACTGATGGCTCCCTACACTACACCACAGCCCCAACAGTCTTGTGATATGTCTATTATAGACAACACTGATGGCTCCCTACACTACACCACAGCCCCAACAGTCTTGTGATATGTCTATTATAGACAACACTGATGGCTCCTACACTACATCACAGCCCCAACAGTCTTGTGATATGTCTACTATAGACAACACTGATGGCTCCCTACACTACATCACAGCCCCAACAGTCTTGTGATATGTCTATTATAGACAACACTGATGGCTCCTACACTACATCACAGCCCCAACAGTCTTGTGATATGTCTATTATAGACAACACTGATGGCTCCCTACACTACACCACAGCCCCAACAGTCTTGTGATATGTCTATTATAGACAACACTGATGGCTCCTACACTACATCACAGCCCCAACAGTCTTGTGATATGTCTATTATAGACAACACTGATGGCTCCTACACTACACCACAGCCCCAACAGTCTTGTGATATGTCTATTATAGACAACACTGATGGCTCCCTACACTACACCACAGCCCCAACAGTCCTGTGATATGTCTATTATAGACAACACTGATGGCTCCCTACACTACACCACAGCCCCAACAGTCTTGTGATATGTCTATTATAGACAACACTGATGGCTCCTACACTACATCACAGCCCCAACAGTCTTGTGATATGTCTATTATAGACAACACTGATGGCTCCTACACTACATCACAGCCCCAACAGTCTTGTGATATGTCTATTATAGACAACACTGATGGCTCCCTACACTACACCACAGCCCCAACAGTCTTGTGATATGTCTATTATAGACAACACTGATGGCTCCTACACTACATCACAGCCCCAACAGTCTTGTGATATGTCTATTATAGACAACACTGATGGCTCCCTACACTACATCACAGCCCCAACAGTCTTGTGATATGTCTATTATAGACAACACTGATGGCTCCCTACACTACACCACAGCCCCAACAGTCTTGTGATATGTCTATTATAGACAACACTGATGGCTCCCTACACTACATCACAGCCCCAACAGTCTTGTGATATGTCTATTATAGACAACACTGATGGCTCCCTACACTACATCACAGCCCCAACAGTCTTGTGATATGTCTATTATAGACAACACTGATGGCTCCCTACACTACACCACAGCCCCAACAGTCCTGTGATATGTCTATTATAGACAACACTGATGGCTCCCTACACTACATCACAGCCCCAACAGTCTTGTGATATGTCTATTATAGACAACACTGATGGCTCCCTACACTACACCACAGCCCCAACAGTCTTGTGATATGTCTACTATAGACAACACTGATGGCTCCCTACACTACATCACAGCCCCAACAGTCTTGTGATATGTCTATTATAGACAACACTGATGGCTCCCTACACTACATCACAGCCCCAACAGTCTTGTGATATGTCTATTATAGACAACACTGATGGCTCCCTACACTACACCACAGCCCCAACAGTCTTGTGATATGTCTATTATAGACAACACTGATGGCTCCTACACTACATCACAGCCCCAACAGTCTTGTGATATGTCTATTATAGACAACACTGATGGCTCCTACACTACACCACAGCCCCAACAGTCTTGTGATATGTCTACTATAGACAACACTGATGGCTCCCTACACTACACCACAGCCCCAACAGTCCTGTGATATGTCTATTATAGACAACACTGATGGCTCCCTACACTACACCACAGCCCCAACAGTCTTGTGATATGTCTATTATAGACAACACTGATGGCTCCTACACTACATCACAGCCCCAACAGTCTTGTGATATGTCTATTATAGACAACACTGATGGCTCCCTACACTACATCACAGCCCCAACAGTCTTGTGATATGTCTATTATAGACAACACTGATGGCTCCCTACACTACACCACAGCCCCAACAGTCCTGTGATATGTCTATTATAGACAACACTGATGGCTCCCTACACTACATCACAGCCCCAACAGTCTTGTGATATGTCTATTATAGACAACACTGATGGCTCCTACACTACATCACAGCCCCAACAGTCTTGTGATATGTCTATTATAGACAACACTGATGGCTCCCTACACTACACCACAGCCCCAACAGTCTTGTGATATGTCTATTATAGACAACACTGATGGCTCCTACACTACACCACAGCCCCAACAGTCTTGTGATATGTCTATTATAGACAACACTGATGGCTCCCTACACTACATCACAGCCCAAACAGTCTTGTGATATGTCTACTATAGACAACACTGATGGCTCCCTACACTACACCACAGCCCCAACAGTCCTGTGATATGTCTATTATAGACAACACTGATGGCTCCTACACTACATCACAGCCCCAACAGTCTTGTGATATGTCTACTATAGACAACACTGATGGCTCCTACACTACATCACAGCCCCAACAGTCCTGTGATATGTCTATTATAGACAACACTGATGGCTCCCTACACTACATTTACATTTACATTTAAGTCATTTAGCAGACGCTCTTATCCAGAGCGACTTACAAATTGGTGCATACACCTTATGACAACCAGTGGAACAGCCACTTGCATCTAAATCTTGTTGGGGGAGAAGGGGGGTGAGAAGGATTACTTACCCTTACTTACCCTATCCTAGGTATTCCTTGAAGAGGTGGGGTTTCAGGTGTCTCCGGAAGGTGGTGATTGACTCCGCTGTCCTGGCGTCGTGAGGGAGTTTGTTCCACCATTGGGGGCCAGAGCAGCGAACAGTTTTGACTGGGCTGAGCGGGAACTGTACTTCCTCAGTGGTAGGGAGGCGAGCAGGCCAGAGGTGGATGAACGCAGTGCCCTTGTTTGGGTGTAGGGCCTGATCAGAGCCTGGAGGTACTGAGGTGCCGTTCCCCTCACAGCTCCGTGGCGAGCACCATGGTCTTGTAGCGGATGCGAGCTTCAACTGGAAGCCAGTGGAGAGAGCGGAGGAGCGGGGTGACGTGAGAGAACTTGGGAAGGTTGAACACCAGACGGGCTGCGGCGTTCTGGATGAGTTGTAGGGGTTTAATGGCACAGGCAGGGAGCCCAGCCAACAGCGAGTTGCAGTAATCAAGACGGGAGATGACAAGTGCCTGGATTAGGACCTGCGCCGCTTCCTGTGTGAGGCAGGGTCGTACTCTGCGGATGTTGTAGAGCATGAACCTACAGGAACGGGACACCGCCTTGATGTTAGTTGAGAACGTCAGGGTGTTGTCCAGGATCACGCCAAGGTTCTTAGCGCTATGGGAGGAGGACACAATGGAGTTGTCAACCGTGATGGCGAGATCATGGAACGGGCAGTCCTTCCCCGGGAGGAAGAGGAGCTCCGTCTTGCTGAGGTTCAGCTTGAGGTGGTGATCCGTCATCCACACTGATATGTCTGCCAGACATGCAGAGATGCGATTCGCCACCTGGTCATCAGAAGGGGGAAAGGAGAAGATTAATTGTGTGTCGTCTGCATAGCAATGATAGGAGAGACCATGTGAGGTTATGACAGAGCCAAGTGACTTGGTGTATAGCGAGAATAAGAGAGGGCCTAGAACAGAGCCCTGGGGACACCAGTGGTGAGAGCGCGTGGTGAGGAGACAGATTCTCGCCACGCCACCTGGTAGGAGCGACCTGTCAGGTAGGACGCAATCCAAGCGTGGGCCGCGCCGGAGATGCCCAACTCGGAGAGGGTGGAGAGGAGGATCTGATGGTTCACAGTATCGAAGGCAGCCGATAGGTCTAGAAGGATGAGAGCAGAGGAGAGAGAGTTAGCTTTAGCAGTGCGGAGCGCCTCCGTGATACAGAGAAGAGCCGTCTCAGTTGAATGACTAGTCTTGAAACCTGACTGATTTGGATCAAGAAGGTCATTCTGAGAGAGATAGCGGTAGAGCTGGCCAAGGACGGCACGCTCAAGAGTTTTGGAGAGAAAAGAGAGAAGGGATACTGGTCTGTAGTTGTTGACATCGGAGGGATCGAGTGTAGGTTTTTTCAGAAGGGGTGCAACTCTCGCTCTCTTGAAGACGGGAGGGACGTAGCCAGCGGTCAGGGATGAGTTGATGAGCGAGGTGAGGTAAGGGAGAAGGTCTCCGGAAATGGTCTGGAGAAGAGAGGAGGGGATAGGGTCAAGCGGGCAGGTTGTTGGGCGGCCGGCCGTCACAAGACGCGAGATTTCATCTGGAGAGAGAGGGGAGAAAGAGGTCAGAGCATAGGGTAGGGGAGTGTGAGCAGAACCAGCGGTGTCGTTTGACTTAGCAAACGAGGATCGGATGTCATCGACCTTCTTTTCAAAATGGTTGACGAAGTCATCTGCAGAGAGGAGGAGGGAGGGGGGGGAGGATTCAGGAGGGAGGAGAAGGTGGCAAAGAGCTTCCTAGGGTTAGAGGCGGATGCTTGGAATTTAGAATGGTAGAAAGTGGCTTTAGCAGCAGAGACAGAGGAGGAAAATGTAGAGAGGAGGGAGTGAAAGGATGCCAGGTCCGCAGGGAGGCGAGTTTTCCTCCATTTCCGCTCGGCTGCCCGGAGCCCTGTTCTGTGAGCTCGCAATGAGTCGTCGAGCCACGGAGCGGGAGGGAGGACCGAGCCGGCCTGGAGGATAGGGGACATAGGGAGTCAAAGGATGCAGTAAAGGGGAGGAGAGGAGGGTTGAGGAGGCAGAATCAGGAGATAGGTTGGAGAAAGTTTGAGCAGAGGGAAGAGAAGATAGGATGGAAGAGGAGAGAGTAGCGGGGGAGAGAGAGCGAAGGTTGGGACGGCGCGATACCATCCGAGTAGGGGCAGTGTGGGAAGTGTTGGATGAGAGCGAGAGGGAAAAGGATACAAGGTAGTGGTCGGAGACTTGGAGGAGTTGCAATGAGGTTAGTGGAAGAACAGCATCTAGTAAAGATGAGGTCAAGCGTATTGCCTGCCTTGTGAGTAGGGGGAAGGTGAGAGGGTGAGGTCAAAAGAGGAGAGGAGTGGAAAGAAGGAGGCAGAGAGGAATGAGTCAAAGGTAGACGTGGGGAGGTTAAAGTCGCCCAGAACTGTGAGAGGTGAGCCGTCCTCAGGAAAGGAGCTTATCAAGGCATCAAGCTCATTGATGAACTCTCCGAGGAACCTGGAGGGCGATAAATGATAAGGATGTTAAGCTTGAAAGGGCTGGTAACTGTGACAGCATGGAATTCAAAGGAGGCAATAGACAGATGGGTAAGGGGAGAAAGAGAGAAAGACCACTTGGGAGAGATGAGGATCCCGGTGCCACCACCCCGCTGACCAGAAGCTCTCGGCCCCTACATCACAGCCCCAACAGTCTTGTGATATGTCTATTATAGACAACACTGATGGCTCCTACACTACACCACAGCCCCAACAGTCTTGTGATATGTCTATTATAGACAACACTGATGGCTCCCTACACTACATCACAGCCCCAACAGTCCTGTGATATGTCTATTATAGACAACACTGATGGCTCCCTACACTACATCACAGCCCCAACAGTCTTGTGATATGTCTACTATAGACAACACTGATGGCTCCCTACACTACATCACAGCCCCAACAGTCTTGTGATATGTCTATTATAGACAACACTGATGGCTCCCTACACTACACCACAGCCCCAACAGTCCTGTGATATGTCTATTATAGACAACACTGATGGCTCCCTACACTACATCACAGCCCCAACAGTCTTGTGATATGTCTATTATAGACAACACTGATGGCTCCCTACACTACATCACAGCCCCAACAGTCTTGTGATATGTCTATTATAGACAACACTGATGGCTCCCTACACTACACCACAGCCCCAACAGTCTTGTGATATGTCTATTATAGACAACACTGATGGCTCCCTACACTACACCACAGCCCCAACAGTCTTGTGATATGTCTATTATAGACAACACTGATGGCTCCCTACACTACATCACAGCCCCAACAGTCTTGTGATATGTCTACTATAGACAACACTGATGGCTCCCTACACTACACCACAGCCCCAACAGTCCTGTGATATGTCTATTATAGACAACACTGATGGCTCCCTACACTACATCACAGCCCCAACAGTCTTGTGATATGTCTACTATAGACAACACTGATGGCTCCCTACACTACACCACAGCCCCAACAGTCCTGTGATATGTCTATTATAGACAACACTGATGGCTCCCTACACTACATCACAGCCCCAACAGTCTTGTGATATGTCTATTATAGACAACACTGATGGCTCCCTACACTACACCACAGCCCCAACAGTCTTGTGATATGTCTATTATAGACAACACTGATGGCTCCCTACACTACATCACAGCCCCAACAGTCCTGTGATATGTCTATTATAGACAACACTGATGGCTCCCTACACTACATCACAGCCCCAACAGTCTTGTGATATGTCTACTATAGACAACACTGATGGCTCCCTACACTACATCACAGCCCCAACAGTCTTGTGATATGTCTACTATAGACAACACTGATGGCTCCCTACACTACATCACATCCCCAACAGTCTTGTGATATGTCTACTATAGACAACACTGATGGCTCCCTACACTACATCACAGCCCCAACAGTCTTGTGATATGTCTACTATAGACAACACTGATGGCTCCCTACACTACATCACAGCCCCAACAGTCTTGTGATATGTCTACTATAGACAACACTGATGGCTCCCTACACTACATCACATCCCCAACAGTCCTGTGATATGTCTATTATAGACAACACTGATGGCTCCCTACACTACATCACAGCCCCAACAGTCCTGTGATATGTCTATTATAGACAACACTGATGGCTCCCTACACTACATCACAGCCCCAACAGTCCTGTGATATGTCTATTATAGACAACACTGATGGCTCCCTACACTACATCACAGCCCCAACAGTCCTGTGATGTCTATTATTGTTTCTGTTAGAAGTGATTAGATTTTTATGAATCTTAGAGTGTTTCTCTGAACTTGTCAATCATCCACCCAGTTGCCTCCAGCACTCATTAACCTTCCTGACTCTCATACACCCTCTATCACATCTCTCATATCCCTTCTACCACTTTACCTCTCTCTCTCCATTTCTCTCTCTCTCACATCCCCTCTCTATCATCTTTCATATCCCATCTCTCTATCATCTTTCATATCCCATCTCTCTATCATCTTTCATATCTCATCTCTCTCCATACCTCTCTCTCTCGATCCCCCACTCTCTCTCTCTCTCTCTCTCACATCCCCTCTCTATCATCTTTCATATCCCATCTCTCTCCATTACCTCTCTCTCTCGATCACCCACTCTCTCTCCATCTCTCTCTCTCACACATCCCCTCTCTATCATCTTTCACATCCCATCTCTCTCCCTCGATCACCCACTCTCTCTCGCTCTCTCTCAACTGGGGACATTTTGTTTGTCGCCACAAGGTCAAATGCTATTTCTAGGTGGTTTAGAGTTAAGGTTAGAATTAGTGTTAGGGTGAGAAATAGGTTTAGGTTTAGGAACTAGGGTTCATTTTAGGGTTAGGAGCTAGGGTTAGCTTCAAGGTTAGGGTTATGTTTTGGAGTTAAGGTTAGGGTTAAGATTATGGTTAGGGTTAGCGTTAACAAATATAATTTTAGATGGGAGTGAATTGTGTGTACCCACAAGGTCAGTTAAACAAGACTGTGTGTGCGTGTGCGTGTGCGTGTGTGCGTGTGTGTGTGTGTGTGTGTGTGTGTGTGTGTGTGTGCGCGTGCGTGTTCGTGTTTAGATGTAAGATGCCAACTGCTCTGCCTATTATTTAGGAAGGAGATCATGTCCTCTTATGTGGTGTTGACTTCCAGTGAGTTATGGTTGCTCGTTGAGGCGCAGTGCTATCAGCATCTCACCGAAGAAACACGACAAGGCTGAGAGGTTTATCTTAAACACACACACACACACACAGACACACACACTCTGACACAGTGATTTAATGCGTTTTAATCATTTTAACATTGCTTGTTGTTTTTTTTGCCTCACGACCTCTCAATAACACATTGTCTCAAAACCTTCCATCTAGATGAAGTTTCGTACACACACACACACACACACACACACACACACACACACACACACACACACACACACACACACACACACACACACACACACACACACACACACACACACACACACACACACACACACACACAGTTTTATCCTAAACACACACCACACACAGCAGTATATGTGGGGCAGGAAGAAATAGACATTGAGACTACGGTTTGCAGTAGCACCAGTTCTGTAGGTGCTGCAGGTGTATGACTTGGCAGTAACGTGGTTGGGACATTGTCACAATGTTAACTCAAGTCCCCTGAGAATGCTGGCTGGCTGGCTGCCTGCCTGCCATGCTGCCTGGCTGCCTGCCTGCCTGGCTGTCTGCCTGGCTACCGGCCTGGCTACCTGCCTGGCTGCCTGCCTGGCTGCCTGGTTGCCTGCCTGCAGCTCCTCACCACACAGCACCAGACCCTGTGTGTCTTTCACACTGAGCAGGCAGGGAAAGTGGGCCCTCTGGTACAGGGTCTGGTGGTCACTGGGGTCACCATGAGAACACACGTTCAGTTCCCATGACTGTGCTTATTTCTCTGTGAAGGACATTGAAGATGTGTATGTGCACTTGAAACTTTCATTGGATATGGTTTGACTGTTTCTTATACGGGCCTGGTAAACTTAATCTAATGTCCCCCTCAACTTAATGTGAGGGAGATATTATTGACCCCAATGGCAGATAAATGACCAGCGAGCATTGTGTTGGGAAACTGAGATATTAGCTGAGCTGCAGGACAGCACTGTTCAGATCGTGACACTATGAACTTGACTTCAGTTAGAAATAAGATATCTCGAGCAGATTGCAAAAGTACAAAGATGGGGCGAATAATGATGGAAAGGAAACACAAAAATGATGTGTTGTTCCCAGTCCAAGCCAGAGAGGCTGAGTCTTTGTGGCTGTGCCCTCAGACTACTGGGTTTTAGAGGAGTCTAAACACACATTATAAATCTGCACCATTTATACATTACCCTGAAGTGACCCCTGCTGGTCATTTGGTTCAATGCAATGTATGTATTCATATACTTGTATAATTCCTCATTTGAAAAAAGACTACTTAGCATTAAACCTGAGTAAAAATCTCCCCATGTATACATGGGACTTTCAAGATCGAAAGAAATCAACGTTATTCCTGAAATACTCACAAGCTAACTGGAATTGGGACGACAGTAAGATTGGTGTGTTTACAGTCAGGATGATCTCACCAGCACATCGCTTGCACTAGTAAACAAAATGTATGCTCTTGGTGGTGAATTTTACCTCTCCAATCTCTCTGTCCATTCTGTCTCTGAGTTGACTGATTTCACTTTGAAAAGTATTGAGCACCTTTCTACCTTTATGTCTGTCACTCTCTCCCTGTCCACTCAGCCAGCCAACTCACCTTATCCCCTCTTTTTCCCTCCCCTTCACTCTCTCCCTGTCCACTCAGCCAGCCAACTCACCTTATCCCCTCTTTATCCCTCCCCTTCACTCTCTCCCTGTCCACTCAGCCAGCCAACTCACCTTATCCCCTCTTTTTCCCTCCCCTTCACTCTCTCCCTGTCCACTCAGCCAGCCAACTCACCTTATCCCCTCTTTATCCCTCCCCTTCACTCTCTCCCTGTCCACTCAGCCAGCCAACTCACCTTATCCCCTCTTTATCCCTCCCCTTCACTCTCTCCCTGTCCACTCAGCCAGCCAACTCACCTTATCCCCTCTTTTTCCCTCCCCTTCACTCTCTCCCTGTCCACTCAGCCAGCCAACTCACCTTATCCCCTCTTTTTCCCTCCCCTTCACTCTCTCCCTGTCCACTCAGCCAGCCAACTCACCTTATCCCCTCTTTATCCCTCCCCTTCACTCTCTCCCTGTCCACTCAGCCAGCCAACTCACCTTATCCCCTCTTTTTCCCTCCCCTTCACTCTCTCCCTGTCCACTCAGCCAGCCAACTCACCTTATCCCCTCTTTTTCCCTCCCCTTCACTCTCTCCCTGTCCACTCAGCCAGCCAACTCACCTTATCCCCTCTTTTTCCCTCCCCTTCACTCTCTCCCTGTCCACTCAGCCAGCCAACTCACCTTATCCCCTCTTTATCCCTCCCCTTCACTCTCTCCCTGTCCACTCAGCCAGCCAACTCACCTTATCCCCTCTTTTTCCCTCCCCTTCACTCTCTCCCTGTCCACTCAGCCAGCCAACTCACCTTATCCCCTCTTTTTCCCTCTCCCCTTCACTCTCTCCCTGTCCACTCAGCCAGCCAACTCACCGTATCCCCCCTTTTTCCCTCCCCTTCACTCTCTCCCTGTCCACTCAGCCAGCCAACTCACCGTATCCCCCCTTTTATCCCTCCCCTTCACTCTCTCCCTGTCCACTCAGCCAGCCAACTCACCGTACCCCCTTTTATCCCTCCCCTTCACTCTCTCCCTGTCCACTCAGCCAGCCAACTCACCTTATCCCCTCTTTTTCCCTCTCCCCTTCACTCTCTCCCTGTCCACTCAGCCAGCCAACTCACCGTATCCCCCTTTTTCCCTCCCCTTCACTCTCTCCCTGTCCACTCAGCCAGCCAACTCACCTTATCCCCTCTTTTTCCCTCTCCCCTTCACTCTCTCCCTGTCCACTCAGCCAGCCAACTCACCGTATCCCCCCTTTTTCCCTCCCCTTCACTCTCTCCCTGTCCACTCAGCCAGCCAACTCACCGTATCCCCCTTTTCTCCCTCCCCTTCACTCTCTCCCTGTCCACTCAGCCAGCCAACTCACCGTATCCCCCTTTTATCCCTCCCCTTCACTCTCTCCCTGTCCACTCAGCCAGCCAACTCACCGTATCCCCCCTTTTATCCCTCCCCTTCACTCTCTCCCTGTCCACTCAGCCAGCCAACTCACCGTACCCCCCCTTTTTCCCTCCCCTTCACTCTCTCCCTGTCCACTCAGCCAGCCAACTCACCGTATCCCCCTTTTATCCCTCCCCTTCACTCTCTCCCTGTCCACTCAGCCAGCCAACTCACCTTATCCCCTCTTTTTCCCTCCCCGTCACTCTCTCCCTGTCCACTCAGCCAGCCAACTCACCGTATCCCCCTTTTATCCCTCCCCTTCACTCTCTCCCTGTCCACTCAGCCAGCCAACTCACCGTACCCCCCTTCTTCCCTCTCCCCTATTCCCTCCCCTTTACTCTCTCCCTGTCCACTCAGCCAGCCAACTCACCATACCCCCCTTCTTCCCACTCCCCTATTCCCTCCCCTTCACTCTCTCTATTGTCCCTTCCTTGGACACGTCCTATTGTCCCTTCCTTGAACATGTCCTATTGTCCCTTCCTTGGACACGTCCTATTGTCCCTTCCTTGAACACGTCCTATTGTCCCTTCCTTGGACATGTCCTATTGTCCCTTCCTTGGACACGTCCTATTGTCCCTTCCTTGGACAGATCCTATTGTCCCTTCCTTGGACACGTCCCTATTGTCCCTTCCTTGGACACGTCCTAGTGTCCTTCCTTGGACATGTCCTAGTGTCCCTTCCTTGAACACGTCCTATTGTCCCTTCCTTGGACACGTCCTATTGTCCCTTCCTTGGACACGTCCTATTGTCCCTTCCTTGGACACATCCTATTGTCCCTTCCTTGAACATGTCCTATTGTCCCTTCCTTGAACACGTCCTAGTGTCCCTTCCTTGAACATGTCCTATTGTTCCTTCCTTGAACATGTCCTATTGTCCCTTCCTTGAACACGTCCTATTGTCCCTTCCTTGGACACTTCCTATTGTCCCTTCCTTGGACACGTCCTATTGTCCCTTCCTTGGACACGTCCTATTGTCCCTTCCTTGGACACGTCCTATTGTCCCTTCCTTGGACACGTCCTAGTGTCCCTTCCTTGGACACGTCCTATTGTCCCTTCCTTGGACACATCCTATTGTCCCTTCCTTGGACACGTCCTATTGTCCCTTCCTTGGACACGTCCTATTGTCCCTTCCTTGGACACGTCCTATTGTCCCTTCCTTGGACACGTCCTATTGTCCCTTCCTTGGACACGTCCTATTGTCCCTTCCTTGGACACATCCTATTGTCCCTTCCTTGGACACGTCCTATTGTCCCTTCCTTGGACACGTCCTATTGTCCCTTCCTTGGACACGTCCTATTGTCCCTTCCTTGGACATGTCCTATTGTCCCTTCCTTGGACACGTCCTATTGTCCCTTCCTTGGACACGTCCTATTGTCCCTTCCTTGGACACGTCCTATTGTCCCTTCCTTGGACACGTCCTATTGTCCCTTCCTTGAACACGTCCTATTGTCCCTTCCTTGGACACGTCCTATTGTCCCTTCCTTGGACACGTCCTATTGTCCCTTCCTTGGACACGTCCTATTGTCCCTTCCTTGGACACGTCCTATTGTCCCTTCCTTGAACACGTCCTATTGTCCCTTCCTTGACACGTCCTATTGTCCCTTCCTTGGACACGTCCTATTGTCCCTTCCTTGAACACGTCCTATTGTCCCTTCCTTGGACACGTCCTATTGTCCCTTCCTTGAACACGTCCTAGTGTCCCTTCCTTGAACACGTCCTAGTGTCCCTTCCTTGGACACGTCCTATTGTCCCTTCCTTGGACACGTCCTAGTGTCCCTTCCTTGAACACGTCCTAGTGTCCCTTCCTTGAACACGTCCTATTGTCCCTTCCTTGAACACGTCCTATTGTCCCTTCCTTGGACATGTCCTATTGTCCCTTCCTTGAACACGTCCTATTGTCCCTTCCTTGAACATGTCCTATTGTCCCTTCCTTGAACACGTCCTAGTGTCCCTTCCTTGAACACGTCCTATTGTCCCTTCCTTGGACATGTCCTATTGTCCCTTCCTTGAACATGTCCTATTGTCCCTTCCTTGAACACGTCCTATTGTCCCTTCCTTGGACATGTCCTATTGTCCCTTCCTTGAACATGTCCTATTGTCCCTTCCTTGAACATGTCCTATTGTCCCTTCCTTGAACACGTCCTATTGTCCCTTCCTTGAACACGTCCTATTGTCCCTTCCTTGGACACGTCCTATTGTCCCTTCCTTGAACACGTCCTATTGTCCCTTCCTTGGACACGTCCTATTGTCCCTTCCTTGAACACGTCCTATTGTCCCTTCCTTGAACACGTCCTATTGTCCCTTCCTTGGACACGTCCTATTGTCCCTTCCTTGAACACGTCCTATTGTCCCTTCCTTGAACACGTCCTATTGTCCCTTCCTTGGACACGTCCTATTGTCCCTTCCTTGGACACGTCCTATTGTCCCTTCTTTGAACATTTCAAATGCATCTCCAGAATTCCTCTCTCTACTTTCTTGCTAGACTGCTTTCTGACGACAACACGATTGATCTGATCTGAGCCAGAGATCCACAGAGAAGCAAGAGAGGTACCAATACCACACACGCACACAAGCACACACTGGTTGTATGGTGGACTACGGCTGGTGAGTCAGTGACCAGCTAGGGCACCTTATCACAGAGTGCAGTATTTCCAGTTTTCTTGAATGCTAGCCCTCAGGGATAAGTTGAGTGATGGGGACAGAACAAGAGAAGGATCTATTAAAAGTTCCCCAAGGACATCAGACAACAAACACCTGAGCCCAGTCAATACCTACTCTCTACTCCAGTGGAGGCTGGTGGGAGGAGCTATAGGAGGATGGGCTCATCCCACCTTTACTCTGTTCCTGTCCACACAGCAACTCAACATAATATCACCTCTTCCCAGCATGACTCATCATACACCACCACCCCCCCCCCTCCCCCACACACACACACACACTGAAGTCTGTGAAAGGTGACATTCACCAAGCTGTCCACCAACCCTGCCAGACAAGTCATGCATTGTCAGTCGACCATGCAAGGGCGCAATTAACTTTGGGAGCCTCCTGACAGCTGTGTGTGCGTCTGTCTATGTGTGTGTGTGTGTGTGTGTGTGTGTGTGTGTGTGTGTGTGTGTGTGTGTGTGTGTGTGTGTGTGTGTGTGTGTGTGTGTGTGTGTGTGTGTGTGTGTGTGTGCTGACCTCATCTCGTCTCAACTAGTCAGACGTGGTGGGTGTCATTTTACAGACTCTGCCCTGTCTCTGGCCCCGGGGTGACAGGACAAGCCCAAAGTTTATTACTTCAACAATTAACAACTATCATCCACAACAACTGGGGGACCCCCAGTCCCAAACCAACCTCTAGTCATCTGGAGGACTCAATGGTCCCCAGTCCCAAACCAACCTCTAGTCATCTGGAGGACTCAATGGTCCCCAGTCCCAAACCAACCTCTAGTCATCTGGAGGACTCAATGGTCCCCAGTCCCAAACCAACCTCTAGTCATCTGGAGGACTCAATGGTCCCCAGTCCCAAACCAACCTCTAGTCATCTGGAGGACTCAATGGTCCCCAGTCCCAAACCAACCTCTAGTCATGCAGAGGACTCAATGGTCCCCAGTCCCAAACCAACCTCTAGTCATCTAGAGGACTCAATGGTCCCCAGTCCCAAACCAACCTCTAGTCATGCAGAGGACTCAATGGTCCCCAGTCCCAAACCAACCTCTAGTCATGCAGAGGACTCAATGGTCCCCAGTCCCAAACCAACCTCTAGTCATGCAGAGGACTCAATGGTCCCCAGTCCCAAACCAACCTCTCGTCATCTGGAGGACTCAATGGTCCCCAGTCCCAAACCAACCTCTAGTCATGCAGAGGACTCAATGGTCCCCAGTCCCAAACCAACCTCTAGTCATGCAGAGGACTCAATGGTCCCCAGTCCCAAACCAACCTCTAGTCATGCAGAGGACTCAATGGTCCCCAGTCCCAAACCAACCTCTAGTCATTCTGAGGACACAAAGGTCCCCAGTCCCAAACCAACCTCTAGTCATGCAGAGGACTCAATGTTCCCCAGAGTCAAACCAACCTCTAGTCATGCAGAGGACTCAATGGTCCCCAGTCCCAAACCAACCTCTAGTCATGCAGAGGACTCAATGTTCCCCAGAGTCAAACCAACCTCTAGTCATGCAGAGGACTCAATGGTCCCCAGTCCCAAACCAACCTCTAGTCATGCAGAGGACTCAATGGTCCCCAGTCCCAAACCAACCTCTAGTCATGCAGAGGACTCAATGGTCCCCAGTCCCAAACCAACCTCTAGTCATGCAGAGGACTCAATGGTCCCCAGTCCCAAACCAACCTCTAGTCATGCAGAGGACTCAATGGTCCCCAGTCCCAAACCAACCTCTAGTCATCTAGAGGACTCAATGGTCCCCAGTCCCAAACCAACCTCTAGTCATGCAGAGGACTCAATGGTCCCCAGTACCAAACTGGTGGAGTACAGGGCAATTGAACTTATCCTAGAGGCTGCTCCAAGACGCTGCCGACGGAGAAGAGGTATTCAGAGTGGACTTCTAGTCCGACTCAGGAGGCATGCTCACCATCCACCGCTTCTAAACAGCCAGCTGGGTTCTCAGTACATCACACAGACAGGAATGAAGGATTCTCCAGGAAGAAGAAAGGAGGTGATATATGTTTCATGATTTACTAGTCATGGAGTGATTGTGATAACGTCAAGAAAGTCATTTTGTTCACCCGACCTAGAATACCTCACAATGAAATGCCGACCGTATTACCTCCCAAGAGAATTCTCTTCGGTTATAGTCACAGTCCCTCAAGCCGATACCACGACGGCCCTCACGGAACTACACTGGACTTTGTGCAAACTGGAAACTACATATCCTGAGGCCGCATTTATTGTAGCTGGGGATTTTAATAAATCAAATTTGAGGAAAACACTACCAAAGTTCTATCAACACATTGCCTGTTGTACTCCCGCTGCAAAAACACTCAACCATTGTTACTCTCTCTTCCGGGATGGCTACAAGGCCCTCTCTCACACACCCTTTGGCAAATCAGGTCAAGACTCCATTTTGCTCCTCCCTTCCTATAGGCAGAATCTCAAACAGGAAGTACCCGTGCTAAGGTCTATTCAAGGCTGGTCTGACCAATCGGAATCAGTGTACTACTACAGTGTAGTTATTCCCTCTGTAAGGCAATCAAACAGGAAAAACATCAGAACAGAGACAAAGTGGAGTCGCAATTCAACGGCTCAGACGTGAGACGTATGTGGCAGAGCCTACAGACAATCATGTATTACAAAAGGGAAAACCAGCCATATTGCGGACACAACCTCTGGCTCCCGGATAGGCTAAACACCTACTTCGCCTGCTTTGAGGATAACACAGTTCCACTGACATGGCCCGCTCCCAAGGACTGTGGGCTCTCGTTCTCCGTGGCCGAAAGTGAGTAAGACATTTAAGTGTGTTAACCCTCGCAAGGCTGCCGGCCCAGACAGCATCCCTAGCCGCGTAATCAGAGCATGTGCAGACCAGCTGACAGGAGTGTTTATGGACATATTCAATCTCTCCCTATCCCAGTCTGCGGTCCCCACTTGCTTCAAGTGAACCCAAGAAAGCAAAGGTAACAGATCTAAATGACTATTGCCCCGTAGCACTCACTTCTGTCATCATGAAGTGCTTTGAGAGGCGAGCTAAGGACCATATCACCTTTACTTTTCCTGCATAACACATCTAAATATCCACAGACACTGCAATTGCCATTGCACTGCACACTGCCCTATTCCATCTGGACAAGAGGAATACCTATGTAAAACAAAATGCTGTTAATTGACTATAGCTCAGCCTTGAACACCATAGTATCCTCCAAGCTCATCATTAAGCTCGGGGCCCTGGGTCTGAACCCCGCTCTGTGCAACTAGGTCCAGGACTTCCTGACGGTCCGCTCCCAGGTGGTGAAGGTAGGAAACAACATCTCCACTTTGCTGATCCTCAACACAGGGGCCCCACAAGGGCGAGTGCTCAGCCTCCTCCTGCACTCCCTGTTCATCCATGACTGGATGAATAATAATCAATAATCAAGTTTGCAGACGACACAACAGTAGTAGGCCTGATTACCAATAATGACGATACAGCCTAACAGGGAGGAGGTGAAGGCCCTGGCGGTATGGGGTCATGAAAATAACCTCTCCCTCAACATCAACAAAACAAAGGAGCTGGTCGAGGACTTCAGGAAACAGCAGAGGGAGTATGCCCCTATCCACATCGAGGGGGCCGCAGTGGAGAAGGTGAAAAAATTTAAGTTCCTCAGCGTACACATCACTGATAGTCTGAAATGGTCCACCCACACAGACAGTGTGGCGAAGAAGGCGCAACAGCGCCTTTTCAACCTGAACTGGCTGTAGAAATTAGGCTTCGCCCCTAAGACCCTCATAAACTTTTACAGAGAGCATCCTGTCAGGCTGTATCACCGCCTGGTATAGCAACTGCACTGCCCGAAACCGCAGGGCTCTCCAGAGGGTGGTGCGGTCTGCCCAACGCATCACCGGGGGCACACTGCCTGCCCTCCAGGACACCCACAACACCCGATGTCACAGAAAGGCCAAAAAGATCATCAAGGACAACAATCACTGCCGGTTCACCTTGCTATCATCCAGATGGCGAGGTCAGTATAGGTGCATTAAAGCTGGGATGGAGAGACTGAAAAACAGCTTCTATCTCAAGGCCATCAGACTATTATATTCATCACTAGCTGACTTCCATCTGGTTACTCAACCCTGCACCTTAGAGGCTGCTGCCCTATGTACATAGACATGGAATCACTGACCACTTTAATAATGGAACACTAGTCACTTTAATGTTTACATACTGCTTTACTTCATATGAAAAAGAGTATTCTATTCCACTGTATTTTAGTCAATGCCACTCCTACATTGGCCGTTCTTAATTCCATTCTTTTACTTTTAAATTTGAGTGTATTGTTGTGAATTGTTAGATACTGCTGAACTGTTGGAACTAGACCCGCAATAACATCTGCTAAATATATGTACGTGACAAATAAAATTGGATTTGATTTGAATACCTACTCTATTCTCCGGTGGAGGCTGGTGGGAGGAGCTATAGGAGGACGGGCTCATTGTAATGGCTGAAATGGAAGTAACGGAACGGAATAAAATATGGTTTCATATGTTTGACACCATTCCATTTATTCCTTTCCAACCATTACAATGAGCCATTCCTCCTATATCTCCTCCCAACAGCCTCCTCTGCCTCTACTCTGTCTCTGTTCTCCCTCTGATACCCTGTTCCTCTATACCTCCTCCCAACAGCCTCCTCTGCCTCTACTCTGTCTCTGTTCTCCCTCTGATACCCTGTTCCTCTATACCGCCTCCCAACAGCGTCCTCTGCCTCTACTCTGTCTCTGTTCTCCCTCTGATACCCTGTTCCTCTATACCTCCTCCCAACAGCCTCCTCTGCCTCTACTCTGTCTCTGTTCTCACTCTGATACCCTGTTCCTCTATACATCCTCCCAACAGCCTCCTCTGCCTCTACTCTGTCTCTGTTCTCCCTCTGATACCCTGTTCCTCTATACCTCCTCCCAACGGCCTCCTCTGCCTCTACTCTGTCTCTGTTCTCCCTCTGATACCCTGTTCCTCTATACCTCCTCCCAACAGCCTCCTCTGCCTCTACTCTGTCTCTGTTCTCCCTCTGATACCCTGTTCCTCTATACCTCCTCCCAACAGCCTCCTCTGCCTCTACTCTGTCTCTGTTCTCCCTCTGATACCCTGTTCCTCTATACATCCTCCCAACAGCCTCCTCTGCCTCTACTCTGTCTCTGTTCTCCCACTGATACCCTGTTCCTCTATACATCCTCCCAACAGCCTCCTCTGCCTCTACTCTGTCTCTGTTCTCCCTCTGATACCCTGTTCCTCTATACATCCTCCCAACAGCCTCCTCTGCCTCTACTCTGTCTCTGTTCTCCCTCTGATACCCTGTTCCTCTATACCTCCTCCCAACAGCCTCCTCTGCCTCTACTCTGTCGCTGTTCTCCCTCTGATACCCTGTTCCTCTATACCTCCTCCCAACAGCCTCCTCTGCCTCTACTCTGTCTCTGTTCTCCCTCCATCCATTTCCTTGCATTAGCGTAGCCTTTTCTGTAGCCTGTCAACTATGTGTCTGTCTATCCCTGTTCTCTCCTCTCTGCACAGACCATACAAACGCTCCACACCGCGTGGCCGCGACCACCCTAACCTGGTGGTCCCAGCGCGTACGACCCACGTGGAGTTCCAGGTCTCCGGTAGCCTCTGGAACTGCCAATCTGCGGTGAACAAGGCAGAGTTCATCTCAGCCTATGCCTCCCTCCAGTCCCTTGACTTCTTGGCACTGACGGAAACATGGATCACCACAGATAACACTGCTACTCCTACTGCTCTCTCCTCGTCCGCCCACGTGTTCTCGCACACCCCGAGAGCTTCTGGTCAGCGGGGTGGTGGCACGGGATCCTCATCTCTCCCAAGTGGTCTTTTCTCTTTCTCCCCTTACCCATCTGTCTATTGCCTCCTTTGAATTCCATGCTGTCACAGTTACCAGCCCTTTCAAGCTTAACATCCTTATCATTTATCGCCCTCCAGGTTCCCTTGAGAGTTCATCAATGAGCTTGATGCCTTGATAAGCTCCTTTCCTGAGGACGGCTCACCTCTCACAGTTCTGGGCGACTTTAACCTCCCCACGTCTACCTTTGACTCATTCCTCTCTGCCTCCTTCTTTCCACTCCTCTCCTCTTTTGACCTCACCCTCTCACCTTCCCCCCTACTCACAAGGCAGGCAATACGCTTGACCTCATCTTTACTAGATGCTGTTCTTCCACTAACCTCATTGCAACTCCTCCAAGTCTCCGACCACTACCTTGTATCCTTTTCCCTCTCGCTCTCATCCAACACTTCCCACACTGCCCCTACTCGGATGGTATCGCGCCGTCCCAACCTTCGCTCTCTCTCCCCGCTACTCTCTCCTCTTCCATCCTATCTTCTCTTCCTCTGCTCAAACTTTCTCCAACCTATCTCCTGATTCTGCCTCCTCAACCCTCCTCTCCTCCCTTACTGCATCCTTTGACTCCCTATGTCCCCTATCCTCCAGGCCGGCTCGGTCCTCCCCTCCCGCTCCGTGGCTCGACGACTCATTGCGAGCTCACAGAACAGGGCTCCGGGCAGCCGAGCGGAAATGGAGGAAAACTCGCCTCCCTGCGGACCTGGCATCCTTTCACTCCCTCCTCTCTACATTTTCCTCCTCTGTCTCTGCTGCTAAAGCCACTTTCTACCATTCTAAGTTCCAAGCATCTGCCTCTAACCCTAGGAAGCTCTTTGCCACCTTCTCCTCCCTCCTGAATCCTCCCCCCCCTCCCTCCTCCCTCTCTGCAGATGACTTCGTCAACCATTTTGAAAAGAAGGTCGATGACATCCGATCCTCGTTTGCTAAGTCAAACGACACCGCTGGTTCTGCTCACACTGCCCTACCCTATGCTCTGACCTCTTTCTCCCCTCTCTCCAGATGAAATCTCGCGTCTTGTGACGGCCGGCCGCCCAACAACCTGCCCGCTTGACCCTATCCCCTCCTCTCTTCTCCAGACCATTTCCGGAGACCTTCTCCCTTACCTCACCTCGCTCATCAACTCATCCCTGACCGCTGGCTACGTCCCTCCCGTCTTCAAGAGAGCGAGAGTTGCACCCCTTCTGAAAAAACCTACACTCGATCCCTCCGATGTCAACAACTACAGACCAGTATCCTTCTCTCTTTTCTCTCCAAAACTCTTGAGCGTGCCGTCCTTGGCCAGCTCTACCGCTATCTCTCTCAGAATGACCTTCTTGATCCAAACCAGTCAGGTTTCAAGACTAGTCATTCAACTGAGACTGCTCTTCTCTGTATCACGGAGGCGCTCCGCACTGCTAAAGCTAACTCTCTCTCCTCTGCTCTCATCCTTCTAGACCTATCGGCTGCCTTCGATACTGTGAACCATCAGATCCTCCTCTCCACCCTCTCCGAGTTGGGCATCTCCGGCGAGGCCCACGCTTGGATTGCGTCCTACCTGACAGGTCGCTCCTACCAGGTGGCGTGGCGAGAATCTGTCTCCTCACCACGCGCTCTCACCACTGGTGTCCCCAGGGCTCTGTTCTAGGCCCTCTCTTATTCTCGCTATACACCAAGTCACTTGGCTCTGTCATAACCTCACATGGTCTCTCCTATCATTGCTATGCAGACGACACACAATTAATCTTCTCCTTTCCCCTTCTGATGACCAGGTGGCGAATCGCATCTCTGCATGTCTGGCAGACATATCAGTGTGGATGACGGATCACCACCTCAAGCTGAACCTCAGCAAGACGGAGCTCCTCTTCCTCCCGGGAAGGACTGCCCGTTCCATGATCTCGCCATCACGGTTGACAACTCCATTGTGTCCTCCTCCCAGAGCGCTAAGAACCTTGGCGTGATCCTGGACAACACCCTGACGTTCTCAACTAACATCAAGGCGGTGTCCCGTTCCTGTAGGTTCATGCTCTACAACATCCGCAGAGTACGACCCTGCCTCACACAGGAAGCGGCGCAGGTCCTAATCCAGGCACTTGTCATCTCCCGTCTTGATTACTGCAACTCGCTGTTGGCTGGGCTCCTGCCTGTGCCATTAAACCCCTACAACTCATCCAGAACGCCGCAGCCCGTCTGGTGTTCAACCTTCCCAAGTTCTCTCACGTCACCCCGCTCCTCCGCTCTCCACTGGCTTCCAGTTGAAGCTCGCATCCGCTACAAGACCATGGTGCTCGCCTACGGAGCTGTGAGGGGAACGGCACCTCAGTACCTCCAGGCTCTGATCAGGCCCTACACCCAAACAAGGGCATTGCGTTCATCCACCTCTGGCCTGCTCGCCTCCCTACCACTGAGGAAGTACAGTTCCGCTCAGCCCAGTCAAAACTGTTCGCTGCTCTGGCCCCCAATGGTGGAACAAACTCCCTCACGACGCCAGGACAGCGGAGTCAATCACCACCTTCCGGAGACACCTGAAACCCCACCTCTTCAAGGAATACCTAGGATAGGGTAAGTAAGGGTAGGTAATCCTTCTCCCCCAACAAGATTTAGATGCAAGTGGCTGTTCCACTGGTTGTCATAAGGTGTATGCACCAATTTGTAAGTCGCTCTGGATAAGAGCGTCTGCTAAATGACTTAAATGTAAATGTAAATGTAATGATACCCTGTTCCTCTATACCTCCTCCCAACAGCCTCCTCTGCCTCTACTCTGTCTCTGTTCTCCCTCTGATACCCTGTTCCTCTATACCTCCTCCCAACAGCCTCCTCTGCCTCTACTCTGTCTCTGTTCTCCCTCTGATACCCTGTTCCTCTTTACCTCCTCCCAACAGCCTCCTCTGCCTCTACTCTGTCTCTGTTCTCCCTCTGATACCCTATTCCTCTATACCTCCTCCCAACAGCCTCCTCTGCCTCTACTCTGTCTCTGTTCTCCCTCTGATACCCTGTTCCTCTATACCTCCTCCCAACAGCCTCCTCTGCCTCTACTCTGTCTCTGTTCTCCCTCTGATACCCTGTTCCTCTATACCTCCTCCCAACAGCCTCCTCTGCCTCTACTCTGTCTCTGTTCTCCCTCTGATACCCTGTTCCTCTATACCTCCTCCCAACAGCCTCCTCTGCCTCTACTCTGTCTCTGTTCTCCCTCTGATACCCTGTTCCTCTATACCTCCTCCCAACAGCCTCCTCTTCCTCTACTCTGTCTCTGTTCTCCCTCTGATACCCTGTTCCTCTATACCTCCTCCCAACAGCCTCGTCTGCCTCTACTCTGTCTCTGTTCTCCCTCTGATACCCTGTTCCTCTATACCTCCTCCCAACAGCCTCCTCTGCCTCTACTCTGTCTCTGTTCTCCCTCTGATACCCTGTTCCTCTTTACCTCCTCCCAACAGCCTCCTCTGCCTCTACTCTGTCTCTGTTCTCCCTCTGATACCCTATTCCTCTATACCTCCTCCCAACAGCCTCCTCTGCCTCTACTCTGTCTCTGTTCTCCCTCTGATACCCTGTTCCTCTATACCTCCTCCCAACAGCCTCCTCTGCCTCTACTCTGTCTCTGTTCTCCCTCTGATACCCTGTTCCTCTATACCTCCTCCCAACAGCCTCCTCTGCCTCTACTCTGTCTCTGTTCTCCCTCTGATACCCTGTTCCTCTATACCTCCTCCCAACAGCCTCCTCTGCCTCTACTCTGTCTCTGTTCTCCCTCTGATACCCTGTTCCTCTATACCTCCTCCCAACAGCCTCCTCTGCCTCTACTCTGTCTCTGTTCTCCTCTGATACCCTGTTCCTCTATACCTCCTCCCAACAGCCTCCTCTGCCTCTACTCTGTCTCTGTTCTCCCTCTGATACCCTGTTCCTCTATACATCCTCCCAACAGCCTCCTCTGCCTCTACTCTGTCTCTGTTCTCCCACTGATACCCTGTTCCTCTATACATCCTCCCAACAGCCTCCTCTGCCTCTACTCTGTCTCTGTTCTCCCTCTGATACCCTGTTCCTCTATACATCCTCCCAACAGCCTCCTCTGCCTCTACTCTGTCTCTGTTCTCCCTCTGATACCCTGTTCCTCTATACCTCCTCCCAACAGCCTCCTCTGCCTCTACTCTGTCGCTGTTCTCCCTCTGATACCCTGTTCCTCTATACCTCCTCCCAACAGCCTCCTCTGCCTCTACTCTGTCTCTGTTCTCCCTCTGATACCCTGTTCCTCTATACCTCCTCCCAACAGCCTCCTCTGCCTCTACTCTGTCTCTGTTCTCCCTCTGATACCCTGTTCCTCTATACCTCCTCCCAACAGCCTCCTCTGCCTCTACTCTGTCTCTGTTCTCCCTCTGATACCCTGTTCCTCTTTACCTCCTCCCAACAGCCTCCTCTGCCTCTACTCTGTCTCTGTTCTCCATCTGATACCCTATTCCTCTATACCTCCTCCCAACAGCCTCCTCTGCCTCTACTCTGTCTCTGTTCTCCCTCTGATACCCTGTTCCTCTATACCTCCTCCCAACAGCCTCCTCTGCCTCTACTCTGTCTCTGTTCTCCCTCTGATACCCTGTTCCTCTATATACCTCCTCCCAACAGCCTCCTCTGCCTCTACTCTGTCTCTGTTCTCCCTCTGATACCCTGTTCCTCTATACCTCCTCCCAACAGCCTCCTCTGCCTCTACTCTGTCTCTGTTCTCCCTCTGATACCCTGTTCCTCTATACCTCCTCCCAACAGCCTCCTCTTCCTCTACTCTGTCTCTGTTCTCCCTCTGATACCCTGTTCCTCTATACCTCCTCCCAACAGCCTCCTCTGCCTCTACTCTGTCTCTGTTCTCCCTCTGATACCCTGTTCCTCTATACCTCCTCCCAACAGCCTCCTCTGCCTCTACTCTGTCTCTGTTCTCCCTCTGATACCCTGTTCCTCTTTACCTCCTCCCAACAGCCTCCTCTGCCTCTACTCTGTCTCTGTTCTCCCTCTGATACCCTATTCCTCTATACCTCCTCCCAACAGCCTCCTCTGCCTCTACTCTGTCTCTGTTCTCCTCTGATACCCTGTTCCTCTATACCTCCTCCCAACAGCCTCCTCTGCCTCTACTCTGTCTCTGTTCTCCTCTGATACCCTGTTCCTCTATACCTCCTCCCAACAGCCTCCTCTGCCTCTACTCTGTCTCTGTTCTCCCTCTGATACCCTGTTCCTCTATACCTCCTCCCAACAGCCTCCTCTGCCTCTACTCTGTCTCTGTTCTCCCTCTGATACCCTGTTCCTCTATACCTCCTCCCAACAGCCTCCTCTGCCTCTACTCTGTCTCTGTTCTCCCTCTGATACCCTGTTCCTCTATACCTCCTCCCAACAGCCTCCTCTGCCTCTACTCTGTCTCTGTTCTCCCTCTGATACCCTGTTCCTCTATACATCCTCCCAACAGCCTCCTCTGCCTCTACTCTGTCTCTGTTCTCCCTCTGATACCCTTTTCCTCTATACATCCTCCTAGAAATATGATATGTTACAGCATCCAATTCGTACGCCATTGTACGACCGGGTAAGACGTATGATACTATACATAAGTGGTCCTCTGATTCGTATTATTGTGTATGACCTCTATTCTATTCAAAATGTAACCTAATGTAACGTAATATCATTCTAAATGAAGGGACCAGATTTACATACCAAATCCTACAAATTTCTCTGAGACCAGGTTGAGGTAACAGGTTGTAATCCTAGATAGGTATACGTGCTGTCAAGCTCACATGAGAAACAAATATGTGGTCTTAATATGGCCTTGTGTGCTCTAGTCTAGATTGTAAACTCTGGCATAGTAACATAGATACGGTTGAAGTTGGAAGTTAACATACCCTTAGGTTGGAGTCATTCAAACTCGTTTTTCAACCACTCCACAAATTTCTTGTTAACAAACTATAGTTTTGGCAAGTCGGTTAGGACATCTACTTTGCACATGACACAAGTAAATTTTCCAACAATAGTTTACAGATGATGTCACTTAAAATGCAATGTATCACAATTCCAGTGGGTCAGAAGTGTACATACACCAAGTTGACTGTGCCCTTAAACAACTTGGAAAATTCCAGAAAATGATGTCATGGCTTTAGAGGCTTCTGCATGGCTAATTGACATTATTTGAGTCAATTGGAGGTGTACCTGTGGATGTATTTCAAGGCCTACCTTCAAACGCAGTGCCTCTTTGCTTGACATCATGGGAAAATCAAACGAAATCAGCCAAGACCTCAGAAAATAAATCGTAGACCTCCACAAGTATGGTTCATCCTTGGGAGCAATTTTCAAACACCTGAAGTACCACGATCATCTGTACAAACAACAGTATGCAAGTATAAACACCACGGGACCACGCAGCCATCATACCGCTCAGGAAGGAGACGCATTCTGTTTCCTCGAGATGAACGTACTTTGGTGCGAAAAGTGCAAATCAATCCCAGAACAACAGCAAAAGATTCTTGTGAAGATGCTGGAGGAAACAGGTACAAAAGTATCTATATCCACAGAAAAGAAAGAGTCCTATATCGACATAACCTGAAAGGCCGCTCAGCAACTGCACATGGGGACAAAGATCATACTTTTTGGAGAAATGTCCTCTGGTCTGATGAAACCAAAATTTAACTGTTTGGCCATACTGACCATCGTTATGTTTGGAGGAAAAAGGAGGAGGCTTGCAAGCCGAAGAACACCATCCCAACCATGAAGTATGGGGGTGGCAGCATCATGTTGTGGTGGTGCTTTGCTGCAGGAGGGACAGGTGCACTTTACAAAATAGATGGCATCAAGAGGTAGGAAAATTATGTGAATATACTGAAGCAACATCTCAAGACATCAGTCAGGAAGTTAAAGCTTGGTCGCAAATGGGTCTTCCAAATGGACAATGACCCCAAGCATACTTCCAAAGTTGGCTTAATGACAACAAAGTCAAGGTATTGGAGTGGCCATCACAAAGCCCTGACCTCAATCCTATAGAAGATTTGTGGGCACAACTGAAAAAGCGTGTGCGAGCAAGAAGGCCTATAATCCTGACTCAGGTACACCAGCTCTGTCAGGAGGAATGGCCCAAAATTCACCCAACTTAATGTGGGAAGCTTGTGGAAGGCTACCCAAAACGTTTGAGTTAAAATATTTAAAGGTAATGCTACCAAATACTAATTGAGTGTATGTAAACATCTGACGAACTGTGAAGCTGAAATAAATCATTCTCTTGACGATATTTCTGACATTTCACATTCTTAAAATAAGGTGGTGATCCTAACTGACCTAGACAGCAACTTTTTACTAGGATTAAATGTCAGGTTGTTGTGAAATTGTGAAAAACTGAGTTTAAATGTATTTGGCTAAGGTGTATGTAAACTTCCGACTTCATCTGTACATGTATGACACTGCAATACCTCCTTTCAAACATATATGGGCTAAGCTTACTAAAAACTACTCATCAACTCCTTTCTCAACACGACTGCGTGGGTCTATGATGAAATCAGTGAGCCTCAGCTCAGTTTGACCAAAAGTCAACTGACGTCAGAGCTAATCAGTCAGAGCTAATCAGTCAGAGATAATCAGTTAGACCTAATCAGTCAGGGAAATACATAGTCCTTTGAGATTAAAAGATATTAACATATAATCCTCATGACTTCATCAATAGTATAACATAAAATGACTCATGAGGTAGGTTTATAGAGTCTGTAGAGTTACTGACCACGACTAGTTATAGAGTCTGTAGAGTTACTGACCACTACTCTAGATAGAGAGTCTATAGAGGTACTGACCACTACTAGTTATAGAGTCTGTAGAGTTACTGACCGCTACTCTAGTTATAGAGTCTGTAGAGTTACTGACCACTACTATAGTCATAGAGTCTGTAGAGATACAGACCACTACTATAGTCATAGAGTCTGTAGAGATACTGACCACTACTAGTTATAGAGTCTGTAAAGTTACTGACCACAACTAGTTATAGAGTCTGTAAAGTTACTGACCACTACTAGTTATAGTCTGTAGAGTTACTGACCACTACTCTAGTGATAGAGTCTGTAGAGTTACTGACCACTACTAGTTATAGAGTCTGTAAAGTTACTGACCACTACTAGTTGTAGTCTGTAGAGGTACTTACCACTACTAGTTATAGAGTCTGTAGAGTTACTGACCACTACTCTAGTGATAGAGTCTGTAGAGTTACTGACCACTACTAGTTATAGAGTCTGTAGAGTTACTGACCACTACTAGTTATAGAGTCTGTAGAGTTACTGACCACTACTCTAGTTATAGAGTCTGTAGAGTTACTGACCACTACTCTAGTTATAGAGTCTGTAGAGTTACTGACCACTACTAGTTATAGAGTCTGTAAAGTTACTGACCACTACTAGTTGCAGTCTGTAGAGTTACTGACCACTACGCTAGTTATAGAGTCTGTAGAGTTACTGACAACTACTCTAGTTATAGAGTCTGTAGAGTTACTGACCACTACTAGTTATAGAGTCTGTCGAGTTACTGACCACTACTCTAGTTATAGAGTCTGTAGAGTTACTGACCACTACTAGTTATAGAGTCTGTGGAGTTACTGACCACTACTCTAGTTGTAGAGTCTTTAGAGTTACTGACAACTACTCTAGTTATAGAGTCTGTAAAGTTACTAACCACTACTCTAGTTATAGAGTCTGTAGAGATACTGACCACTACTAGTTATAGAGTCTGTAGAGTTACTGACCACTACTAGTCATAGAGTCTGTATAGTTAATGACCACTACTAGTTATAGAGTATGTAGAGTTACTGTCCACTACTAGTTATAGAGCCTGTAGAGTTACTGACCACTACTCTAGTTATAGAGTCTGTAGAGATACTGACCACTACTAGTTATAAAGTCTGTAAAGTTACTGACCACTACTAGTTATAGAGTCTGTAGAGTTACTGACCACTACTAGTTATAGTCTGTAGAGTTGCTGACCACTACTAGTTATAGTCTGTAAAGTTACTGACCACTACTAGTTATAGTCTGTAGAGTTACTGACCACTACTAGTTATAGAGTCTGTAGAGTTACTGACCACTACTAGTTATAGAGTCTGTAGAGTTACTGACCACTACTAGTTATAGAGTCTGTAAAGTTACTGACCACTACTAGTTATAGAGTCTGTAGAGTTACTGACCAATACTAGTTATAAAGTCTGTAAAGTTACTGACCACTACTAGTTATAGAGTCTGTAGAGTTGCTGACCACTACTAGTTATAGAGTCTGTAGAGTTGCTGACCACTACTAGTTATAGAGTCTGTAGAGTTGCTGACCACTACTAGTTATAGAGTCTGTAGAGTTGCTGACCACTACTAGTTATAGTCTGTAAAGTTACTGACCACTACTAGTTATAGTCTGTAAAGTTACTGACCACTACTAGTTATAGTCTGTAAAGTTACTGACCACTACTAGTTATAGTCTGTAGAGTTACTGACCACTACTAGTTATAGAGTCTGTATAGTTACTGACCACTACTCTAGTTATAGAGTCTGTAGAGTTACTGACCACTACTCTAGTTATAGAGTCTGTAGAGTTGCTGACCACTACTAGTTATAGAGTCTGTAAAGTTACTGACCACTACTCGTTGTAGTCTGTAGAGTTACTGACCACTACGCTAGTTATAGAGTCTGTAGAGTTACTGACAACTACTCTAGTTATAGAGTCTGTAGAGTTACTCACCACTACTCATTATAGAGTCTGTATAGTTACTGACCACTACTCTAGTTATAGAGTCTGTAGAGTTACTGACCACTACTAGTTATAGAGTCTGTAAAGTTACTGACCACTACTAGTTGTAGTCTGTAGAGTTACTGACCACTACTCTAGTTATAGAGTCTGTAGATTTACTGACAACTACTCTAGTTATAGAGTCTGTCGAGTTACTGACCACTACTCTAGTTATAGAGTCTGTAGAGTTGCTGACCACTACTAGTTATAGAGTCTGTAGAGATACTGACCACTACTCTAGTTATAGAGTCTGTAGAGTTACTGATCACTACTCTAGTTATATAGTCTGTAGAGTTACTGACCACTACTAGTTATAGAGTCTGTAGAGATACTGTCACGCCCTGGTCGAAGTATTTTGTGTTTATCTTCATGTTTGGGTCAGGCCAGGGTGTGGCATGGGGGTTTTGTATTGTGGTGTGTTTTGTCTTGGGGTTTTGGTGTGTATATATCGGGATTGTAGCTAGTGGGGTGATCTAGCAAAGTCTATGGCTGTCTGGAGTGGTTCTCAATCAGAGGCAGGTGTTTATCGTTGTCACTGATTGGGAACCATATTTAGGCAGCCATATTCTTTGGTTGGGTTGTGGGTGATTGTCCTTAGTGTCCTTGTTCCTATCTGTGTTAGTTTTCACGAGTATAGGCTGTTTCGGTTTTCGTTACGTTCTTTGTTTTGTAGTGTTTGTAATTTAGATTCGTGTTACGTTTTTTTGTTCATTAAACATGGATCGCAATCTAAACGCTGCGCTTTGGTCCGACTCTCCTTCACCACACCTAGAAAACTGTTACAGATACTGACCACTACTCTAGCTAAATATTCTGTAGCATTGCTGAACACTACTCTAGTTAAATATTCTGTAGCATTGCTGAACACTACTCTCGTTAAATATTCTGTAGCATTGCTGAACGCTACTCTAGTTAAATATTCTGTAGCACTGCTGAACGCTACTCTAGTTAAATATTCTGTAGCATTGCTGAACGCTACTCTAGTTAAATATTCTGTAGCACTGCTGAACGCTACTCTAGTTAAATATTCTGTAGCACTGCTGAACGCTACTCTAGTTAAATATTCTGTAGCATTGCTGAACGCTACTCTAGTTAAATATTCTGTAGCACTGCTGAACGCTACTCTAGTTAAATATTCTGTAGCATTGCTGAACGCTACTCTAGTTAAATATTCTGTAGCACTGCTGAACGCTACTCTAATTAAATATTCTGTAGCATTGCTGAACACTACTCTAGTTTAATATTCTGTAGCATTGCTGAACACTACTCTAGTTAAATATTCTGTAGCATTGCTGAACACTACTCTAGTATTGGACACAGTGCTGAATGCTACTTTGATCTGAACACTCCTCTGTCCTCAGGTTCAGTAAGGAGAACAGAGAGAACATTGATCCCTACACCTTCCTTCCGTTTGGGATGGGGCCCTGGAACTGTATCGGCATGAGATTCACCCTCCAGACCATTAAGCTGGTGACAGTAAAGATCCTCCAGAGCTTCAGTTTTGTCACCTGCAAGGAGACAGAAGTGAGATTACTGATCGTCTCAATGGGATTATTGACGTGTTTGAGTCCATACGTACAGTGAATGCGTGTGTTTGAATATGGTGGTGAAAGGAGAGGAGAGGCACAGGTATACAGGACACTACCCTGTTAGTCTAGCCCAGTCAGTTTCTGCTTCAGTCAAACATGGTTGGCATGGCAATGAGTAAGACGTTGTCTAAAGTGCAATCTGCCTGTTGGAAGGGATCAGTTTAGACTCATTGATAATCCAGGTTAATCCTCTGGAATGAGGAACATTTTTTATTTTATAGTGCAGAAACTACCCAACTAGCTATAATGCTAAAATGTTGACTACACTGCGTGTACAAAACATTAGGAACACCTACTCTTTCCATGACAGACTGTAGACTGCCCAGGTGAAAGCTATGATCCCTTACTGATGTCACTTGTTAAATCCACTTCAATCAGTGTAGATGAAGGGAAGGATGAGCCATTCAGAGGGTGAATGGGCAAGACAAAAGAAGTGCCTTTGAACAGAGTATAGTAGTAGGTACCAGGCGCACCGGTTTGAGTGTGAAGAACTGCAACGCTGCTGGGTTTTTCATGCTCAACAGTTTCCCGTGTGTATGTATCAAGAATGGTCCACCACCCAAAGGACATCCAGCCAACTTGACACAACTGTGGGAAGCATTGTAGTCAACATGGGCCAGCACCCCTGTGGAACACTTTCAACACCTAGTAGAGTCCATGCCCCAATGAATTGAGGCTGTCCTGAGGGCAAAAGGGAGTGCAACTCAATCTTCTAATGTTTTGCACACTCGGTCTATATGTAGGTTTTTGTGTAATATTCTCAGGAACCCCATGACATTAAGATGCCTCATCTCAAGGGTCATGCAATAACTTGAAATTGAATACGATATGGACAATTGTATTAACCATGTGTGCCTTCATTTGTTTTGTAAAATAATTTATGTTCAGGCATTGAACAACCACAGATCACTAACTAACTTACCTGCAAGAGATTGCTGCAACACAATATATAATATATGACCATGAATTATCTAATGCTTTTACTGATGTAAGATAGTATCCCTCATATAACCCTCTTAAAAAACTCACATACCGTGTCCACCAACCCCTCCTGTATATTACGCTTTGCAATAGAACGCCTGAGACTGTCGTACCTAAACGAAACCAATGAGGGGGGAAGAAAACGACGCACGCATGATTGTTAGTGCCTTTGGAAAACAGTATCTGCTAAATGGCATATATCGTTATATACCGTATGTATTACTGTCAACTCCTCTGTTCATGCTGTAATATTGTGGGGGTGATAGCCCTCACAATAGTACAGGCATTATTTGAAGCTCAATGTTAAATTCAAATCTCACTACCATCATATCTCTTTTCCAGAGCAACTTACAGGAGCAATTGGGCTTAAATGCCTTGTTCAAGGGCACACACAGATATTAAATTGAGGCAGAAATTACATCTTTGAAAGACACATTTTGCATTTAGAAATGTTGTAACATTTTGTACAATCATCTTCTAGGCATTGGTCTGACGCCGAAAAAGAAAGGAAATTCACACGAGCACCACAATACCTATTCCACCCATGCTCTACCAAGGTTTTACAGAACCACAATACCTATTCCACCCATGCTCTACCAAGGTTTTACAGCACCACAATACCTATATACCTATTCCACCCATGCTCTACCAAGGTTTTCCAACACACAGCTTTGACCTACTACAGTAGCTGTGTTGGTATTGTACTTCAAACTATATGTAGGCAGGTTGCTTAGGATTCAAATATGTTTTTAGTTTTTAATGTTTTTAGGAATGTATTGTTATATAATGATGTAATCTGTTGTGTAAATATACAATAATACTGCTGGACTGAAGTAAAAATGTTCCACTGAATAGACAAGATGTTTGAGCTGAGTCTGTTTTGTTCCCCAGTCACTTATATGTTCACCTGTTGGCCAGTTGTGTGTAGGCTATCAGCATGAACAAGGTATTTATTACCAACAAGATATGTATGACCTTGACCTCTGGCCAGATAGTTGATCAGTACCAATCTCTCTCTTTCAGAGACAACCCAACCAGCCAGTCTGGTTTCTGCCAGTCAGGTTCCAAACTCTCACAGTGACTCAGCACTCTGACACACACACACTCCGAGACACACACACGCCGGGTATAAGCAATATTCCAGTCTCAGATCCCACATAAACAATACTACAGTTTACTATAGAGTACATTGAATCTAGGGGGCAATATTTTCATTTTTGGAAAAATAACATTCCCAAAGTAAATGGGTTATTTTGTCAGGACAAGATGCTAGAATATGCATATAATTGACAGCTTAGGATAGTGAGTATAACAGAACTGATATTGCAGGCAAAAGCCTGAGAAAAATCCAATCAGGAAGTGACTCATCTTTTGAAAGCTCTGTGTTCCAATGCGTCCCTATTGAGCAGTGAATGGGCTATCAACCAGATTACTTTTTCTCCGTATTCCCCAAGGTGTCTACAGCATTGTGACATAGTTTTACGCATTTATGTTGAAGAATACCCGTGAGCGGCTACATTGCGCAACTGGTCACCTGATGGCTCCCAGAGTGATTCTCGAGTCAAATACAGAGGTAGCCATTATTCCAATCGGTCCTAATGAAAAACCAATTGTCCCGGTGGATATATTATCGAATAGATATTTAAAAAACACCTTGAGGATTGATTATAATCAACGTTTGCCATGTTTCTGTCGATATTATGGAGCAATCAACGTTTTCCGCCTACAAAAATAATATTTTTGGAAAGAAGGAACATTTGCTATCTAACTGGGTGTCTCGTGAGTGAAAAGATCTGAAGCTCATCAAAGGTAAACGATTTAATTTGATTGCTTTTCTGATTTCCGTGACCAAGTTACCTGCTGCTAGCTGGACAAAATGCTATGCTAGGCTATCGATAAACTTACACAAATGCTTGTCTAGCTTTGGCTGTAAAGCATATTTTGAAAATCTGAGATGACAGGGTGATTACCAAAAGGCTAAGCTGTGTCTCAATATATTTAACTTGTGATTTTCATGAATAGGAATATTTTCTAGGAATATTTATGTCCGTTGCGTTATGCTAATTAGTGTCAGTTGATGATTACGCTCCCGCACCAGGGACGGGGAGTCACTAGTTAACATCTGCTAAGTATGTGTATGTGACCAATGACATCTGCTAAGTATGTGTATGTGACCAATAACATCTGCTAAGTATGTATGTGACCAATGACATCTGCTAAGTATGCGTATGTGACCAATAAAATTTGATTTGATTTGGGCCTGGCTCCCAAGTGTTGCATGTTGCGTTTATATTTTTGTTCAGTATACATGATCTAAGTAAACCTTATTTAATTTGAAGAACTACAAAATAGTGATTTTGTCAGACAGCATAGGCAGCAGCTCTATAGAGATGAGACGATGACTTGGAATGAAATAATATTTATCAAATCTAACACATGTAATATACACAACAACTGAAATATTTTATTAAAGTAAAGTAATGTGAATAAATAATGGTTAATAAGCAGTCACTACCATCATGGGACTTTTATTAATTGTTTTATTATGTGTTGTTACAGCATTCAACCCACATAATGCATAGTACATTTAATAGTAAAAAATAACTAATCGAAAACCCTTGATACCTTTTTAAATAATCGAAGCAAAATTGAACTGACCTCAAAAAGCACTAATCGCTCAGCACAAAAATGTGGCCACAACACAACTAGCTGTTCTATATTTGGCGTGCTCAGTGGTGGCAAAAGGTACAATTGTCATACCTGAGAAAAAGTAAAGATACCTTAATAGAAAATGAAGTAAAATTGAAAGTCACCCAGTCGTAAATACTAATTGAGTAAAAGTCTAAACGTATTTGGTTTTAAATATACTAAAGTATCAAAAGTAAAAGTATAAATAATTTTATATTCCTTATACTAGAGAAACCAGACAGCACCATTTTCTTGTTTTTATAATATACGGATAGCAAGGGGAACACTCCAACACTCAGACATCATTACAAATGAAGTGTTTAGTGAGTCCGCCAGATCAGAGGCAGTAAATGTCCTCTTGATAAGTCTGTGAAATGGACCATTTTCCTGTCCTGCTAAGCATTTGAAATGGTAACAGGTACTTTTGGGTGTCAGGGAAAAGTACATTATTTTCTTTAGGAATGTAGTGAAATAAAAGTAAGTTGTCAAAAATATGAATGATGAAGTAGAGATAAACCCAGAAAGCGACTGAAGGACGTCTTTCCCGTCTTTTCCTTTATGCAGATGACTCTTCTGGTGTCTCATACAAGTAAAACTTTGTTGGAGAGCAAACTTAGCACAGAGCTTACTAACCAAGCAAATGGCTTGGCGATAATAAGCTATCCCTGCACTTAGGTAAAACTTAGCACAGAGCTTACTAACCAAGCAAATGGCTTGGCGATAATAAGCTATCCCTGCACTTAGGTAAAACTTAGCACAGAGCTTACTAACCAAGCAAATGGCTTGGCGATAATAAGCTATCCCTGCACTTAGGTAAAACTTAGCACAGAGCTTACTAACCAAGCAAATGGCTTGGCGATAATAAGCTATCCCTGCACTTAGGTAAAACTTAACACAGAGCTTACTAACCAAGCAAATGGCTTGGCGATAATAAGCTATCCCTGCACTTAGGTAAAACTTAGCACAGAGCTTACTAACCAAGCAAATGGCTTGGCGATAATAAGCTATCCCTGCACTTAGGTAAAACTTAACACAGAGCTTACTAACCAAGCAAATGGCTTGGCGATAATAAGCTATCCCTGCACTTAGGTAAAACTTAGCACAGAGCTTACTAACCAAGCAAATGGCTTGGCGATAATAAGCTATCCCTGCACTTAGGTAAAACTTAACACAGAGCTTACTAACCAAGCAAATGGCTTGGCGATAATAAGCTATCCCTGCACTTAGGTAAAACTTAACACAGAGCTTACTAACCAAGCAAATGGCTTGGCGATAATAAGCTATCCCTGCACTTAGGTAAAACTTAGCACAGAGCTTACTAACCAAGCAAATGGCTTGGCGATGATAAGCTATCCCTGCACTTAGGTAAAACTTAGCACAGAGCTTACTAACCAAGCAAATGGCTTGGCGATGATAAGCTATCCCTGCACTTAGGTAAAACTTAGCACAGAGCTTACTAACCAAGCAAATGGCTTGGCGATGATAAGCTATCCCTGCACTTAGGTAAAACTTAACACAGAGCTTACTAACCAAGCAAAAGGCTTGGCGATGATAAGCTATCCCTGCACTTAGGTAAAACTTAGCACAGAGCTTACTAACCAAGCAAATGGCTTGGCGATAATAAGCTATCCCTGCACTTAGGTAAAACTTAGCACAGAGCTTACTAACCAAGCAAATGGCTTGGCGATAATAAGCTATCCCTGCACTTAGGTAAAACTTAGCACAGAGCTTACTAACCAAGCAAATGGCTTGGCGATAATAAGCTATCCCTGCACTTAGGTAAAACTGAGGCAATTGTGTAGGACCTCTGAAATAAGAGTGGAGTTAGGTTTTAGTAGTCAACACCTCACCCCCTATGTTAGCTACCTGGGATGCATTCTTGATGGAAGCTTGGGATGTGTGTATTGCCACTAAAATGCTAGTGAAGGTTAATGCCAGGATTAAGTTTTTGTCTAGAAAGTCTATGCTGCTTGATAAGGACTCCATGAGAGTGCTAGTCACCACCCTCATTCAATGCCATTTTGACTACGCTAGTACTTCCTGGTTTCTAGGATTAGCTAAGCTTCTGAAGGGGAAGCTACATATATCCCAGAATAAGCTGATCAGGGTAATATTGAAGGTGAGTCCACGCACTCACTTAGGTAAGAGCTGCTTTCAGGAACTCAACTGGCTGCCTGTTGAGGCTAGGGTGTCCCAGATCAGACTGGGTTCGGTGTATTTATGGTTCTGTGCCCAGATATCTAATTGATTACTTTCCCCATGTTAGGGATGCACACAATTACAGCACCAGATCAGATATTGTTAATGTGTGCTTATACAGGTTCAAAAGTAATCCTGGGAAAGGTACGTTCTTGTATACTGAAGCCTCAGAGTGGAATGTGTTTTCTCTGCCCATAAAAACGACGTCCTCTATGGGCAGCTTTAAAAACAAAGTAAAAAACTGTTTGACGTGTTCTGTGCAACTGCGATGATGAGATAGATGTTATTTTTCTTGGTTTTTATTTATTATTATCTCACTGTCGTACTGTGTGCAGCCATGTTGGATCTTGCCTAGCCATCTTGTCTCAAGACCAGAATGGAAATAAGTCACAGATTTTATTGTGTCTTATCCTCAATGATTTTACTCATGTGCATGTGTAGTTTTTCATTAATAAACTCAACTAAAAGCAACTACTTAAGTAATGACCAAATTACTCAAGATTTCCCGAAGGGGATGGCTCCCATTTTATGGGTTCCTAACAAATCGTGCCATTCTGTGTGTTTTTTAGCATTGTTTGTAACTTTTTTGTACACAGTCTCTTATGACCAAAAAGAGCATCTGGACATCAGAACAGCGATTACTCACCTCGAAATGGAAGAAGATTTTTTCTTTAACGAATCCAAGGCGAAAGATTTACATCTCCTCTCGGACCAGGCCCAAATCCCCATCATTCGCATGAAGAGAAGATGCCGATACAGGGGGCACAGATGGGGTGCTTGGTGAGAATTCGTCAGTGAGTGGATAATCTGCATTAGAATAAACTGGATGAGCTCTGTTCGAGACTATCCTACCAACGGGACATTCAAAACTGTAATATCTTATGTCGTGGCTGAATGAGGACATGGATAATATAAAGTTGGCTGGGTTTTCCGTGCATCGGCAAGACAGAAAAGCAACCTCCGGTAAGATGAGGGGTGCTGGTTTATGTCCATTTGTCACCTACAGGTGTTGCGCGATCTCTAAAATTAAGGAAGTCTCAAGGTTTTGCTCACCTGAGGTTGAGTACCTCATGATAATCTCTAGACCCCACTATTTACCAAGAGAGTTTCTCTATATTTTTCGTAGCTGTCTATTTACCACCATAAACCGATGAATGAACTAAGACCGCACTCAATGAGCTGTATAAGGCCATAAGCATACAAGAGAATGCTCACCCAGAAGCAGCTCTCCTAGTGGCCGGGGCCTTTAATGCATGACAACTTAAATCCATTTTACCACATTTCTACCAGCATGTCACATGTGCAACCAGAGGGGGGAAAAACTCTAGACCACCCTCGCCCTCCATTTGGCAAATCTGACCAAAATTATATCCTCCTGATTCCTGCTTATGAGCGAAACCTCAAGCAGGGAGGCGTTACTACAGACACAGGTTCATTCCCGGGCTGTGACACAACCGGCCGTGGCCAGGAGTCCCTTAGGACAGTGCACAATTGGTCCACCGTCGTCCAGGTTAGAGGAGGGTTTGGCCGGGGGGGAGGACTTTACTTGGTTCAAAGCGCCCTAGCGACTCCGTGTGGCGGGCCAGGTGCCTGCACGCTGACCCTGGTCACCAGTTGAACAGTGTTTCCTCCAACACATTCGTGTGGCTGGCTTCCGAGTTAAACTGGCAGGTGTTAAGGAGCGGGGTCATGTTTCGGAGGATGCTTAACTACACCTTCGCCTCTCGTGAGCCCATTGGGGAGTTGCAGTGCAGTGATGAGACGATATTGAAATTGGGGAGAAAAAGGGGTGGTTAAATACCCCCCAAAATTTCAAGCAAGATGTACCAGTGACTTGTTCAATATGGAAGTGGTCTGATAACGTTGATGCTAAGCTGCAGTACTGTTTTGATAGCACAGACTAGAATATGTTCCGGGATTCATCTGATGGCATCGAGGAGTTTACCACATCAGTCACTGGCTTCATCAATAAGTGAATCAATGACATCGTCCCCACAGTGACCGTACGTACATACCCCAACCAGAAGCCATGGATTAAAGGCAACAGACGCATTGAACAAAAGGGTAGAGCTGCCGCTTTCAAGGAGCGGGACACTAATCCAGATGCTTATGTGAAATCCCACTATGCCCTCTGATGAACCATCAAACAGGCAAAGCATCAGTACAGGACTAAGACTGAATCCTACTACACCAACTCCTATGCTCGTCAGATGTTGCAGGGTTTGCAAACTATTACAAACTATTTACCTCGACTAACCTGTACCCCCGCACATTGACCCTGTACCGGTTCCCCTGTATATAGCCTTGTTATTGTTATTTTATTGTGTTACTATTTTTCTTACTTTAGTTTATTTGTTTTTTATGTACATTTTTGCATATATATATTTTCTTACATATTTAAAAAAATACTGCATGGTTGGTTATGGGCTGGTAAGCATTTCCCGGTAAAGTCTACACCTGTTGTATTCGCCGTATGTGACAAATAAAATTTGATTTGAAGTAGTATTTTAATGTATTTTTCCACAACTGGGTGTGCTTGCAGCACAAATTGCAGGCTTCCCAACTACAGTATATGCTTTGTGATAAAATGTAGACTTTTTTTAGAAGCTATTGATCCTCTGTAGCTAAATTATGTTATCTGTTGTAGTATTTTGAATAATTGTATTGATGTCTGATCAGAAAGGAGTAATATGTTTTTTTATAGCCTAATTTTGGCAGACTTATTTCAACTTATCAGTTGGTGCTGCAGCACCCCCATTACCCCTACTTCCCGAGGCTATGCCATTCAAAACTATTTTTCCCAGTCGGAGCTAGTTTTTTTCACAGTTGTCTTCAATGCACTGAAGTCGGAAGTCTCATATTTCACACAAAAAAATGTACATACCTTGGCCTAAACATCAGAGGCACAGGTAACTTCCACAAAGCTGTGAACAATCAGAGAGACAAGTCAAGGAGAGCCTTCTACGCCATCAAAAGGAACATGAAATTCGACATACCAATTAGGATCTGACCCAAAAAATACTTGAATCAGTGACAGAACCCATTTCCCTATATGGTTGCAAGGTCTGGGGTCCGCTTATCAACCAAGAATTCACAAAACTGGACAAACATCAAACTGACCTCTGCATGCCGAATTCAGCAAAAATATCCTCTGTGTACAACGCAAAACACCAAATAATGTACACAGAACAATAATCAAATTCCAGAAAAGAGGCATTCAATTCTGCAACCACCTAAAAGGAAGTGATTCCAAAACCTTCCATAACAAAGCCATCACCTAGTGAAAGACTAACCTGGAGAAGAGTTCAGCTGGCTAGCTGGTCCTGGGGGTCTGTTCAACACAATTAGATCCAACCAAATTATGAGAAAACAAAAAGATTGCTTGACACATTGGGAAGAATTAACAAAAAAACTGAGCAAACTAAAATGCTATTTTGCTCTAAACAGAGAGTACACAGTGGCAGAATACCTGATCACTGTGACTGACTTGAAACGAAGGAAAGCTTTGATTATGTACACACTCAATAAGAGAGGCCGCCGTAGGCAGACCTGGCTCTGAAGAGAAGACAGGCTTTGTGCACACTGCCCACAAAATTAGGTGGAAACTGAGCTGCACTTCCTGACCTCCTGTGGTAAAGTATTTAAGTACAAATATTTTAAGTACTACTTAAATTGTTTTTATAGGTATCTGTACTGATAAGGTTGGACAGCCATGGAGGAGTGAGGAATTTGGCCTGAGGTCAGGTCATGCATGACAAGGAACTGTCCTGTTACACACACACACACACACACACACACACACACACACACACACACACACACACACACACACACACACACACACACACACACACACACACACACACACACACACACACACACACACACACACACACATACTTACATGCCCACTACACCACTGAGAGGAACCAATTAAGTTCCTGACTAGCAACAGAGATGTATTGGCTGACTAGATGTGCAAGGATTGGACTCTGCCTACTGGAGGGTATAAATACATGTGCTTGTGTAAACAGCTGTTTGACCCAGTAGGTGAATAAACTTGGTTTGTGCTTTTACTGGTCATCCATTAGGTTTTGAGTGAAAACTAACAAATGTAATTGTATTTATTTTTGTGACTTAACCTGCTGTAAAATGAATAAGGACATTATTATTCCTTGTTTGTTTATAGCTAAGATGGCGGTTATTGGGGAGAGTGGAGAGGTGCTCTATCCGAGGGATTGGGACGGGGTGAGTGGGAGGGCATCATACACCTTTCTGAAGTGTGTGGGGCCTCCACTCATCTCATTTCAGTCTCTTGGTGGATCCACTCTCCCAATTAGACCCCCACCAGCCACTATATTTTAATTTAATTTGCAAGGTAATGCAACTGACCACAACACTTACATTGGAGAAAGACTGCTCTGTATGTGCAAGGACATAATGCACAGGCTTTTGGTACATTAGGAGAGGAGTTGGAGCTTAAATGCCCTAAAAGGGCATAGTGCCTCAAAGTACAAAGAAGCACTTTGCTTAATAATGTTTTCTGTTTTCTGTTCTGTTAAATGTCTGCCCTGCCCACATGCTTAGCCCACATGCCCTGCCCACATGCTCAGAGCGCATCCTCAAGACTCAAAATATATTAAATACGTAAATTAAAAAATGTAAACCTTTACCATTACAAATGTAGACATAGAGGACAGAGAAAAGCCGACCCCAAATTTACACTGAACAGAAATATAAACGCAACATGTAATGCACAAAAAGGTTATTTCTCTCAAATTTTGTGCACAAATTTTTTCACATCCCTGTTACTGAGCATTTCTTCTTTGGCATGACAGGTGTGGCATATCAAGAAGCTGACTAAACAGCATGATCATTGCACAGGTGCACCTTGTGCTGGGGACAATAAAAGGTCATACAACGGGGGACATTATGAACAAAATTATCCTTTTTAGCCTACACTTTGTAGTCCTTTTGACACTAGAATAAATGTTTCTGACTTATTATCGATGCTATCAGAGAAGTTGTTTCTTGCCTTCAGTTGCGTTTTAAGTGCACATGTATCACACCGTAGCAAAACATTTTGTAAAGTGACACTTTTTGCACAAAAACTTGTTTCTTATTGGACAAAATGAGGTATGTTCCTTTCCTTTTCAGCTCGTTTTCTTCCACATGGTTCCTAGTAAATACACCCAAGGACTGGCGTAAAGGCGGTTCCCGTTGAATACACACCAGGACTGGCGTAAAGACGGTTCCCGTTGAATACACACCAGGACTGGGATAAAGGTGGTTTACGTTGAATACACACCAGGACTGGGATAAAGGTGGTTTACTGTGAATACACACCAGGACTGGGTAAAGGTGATTTACTGTGAATACACACCAGGACTGGGTAAAGGTGGTTTACTGTGAATACACACCAGGACTGGGGTAAAGGTGGTTTACTGTGAATACACACCAGGACTGGGATAAAGGTGGTTTACTGTGAATACACACCAGGACTGGGTAAAGGTGGTTTACTGTGAATACACACCAGGACTGGCGTAAAGGCGGTTCCCGTTGAATACACACCAGGACTGGGATAAAGGTGGTTTACTGTGAATACACACCAGGACTGGGTAAAGGTGGTTTACTGTGAATACACACCAGGACTGGGGTAAAGGTGGTTTACTGTGAATACACACCAGGACTGGGATGAAGGTGGTTTACTGTGAATACACACCAGGACTGGGGTAAAGGTGGTTCCGTTGAATACACACCAGGACTGGGGTAAAGGTGGTTTACTGTGAATACACACCAGGACTGGGGTAAAGGTGGTTTACTGTGAATACACACCAGGACTGGGATAAAGGTGGTTTACTGTGAATAGGACTGGGGTAAAGGTGGTTTCTGTGAATACACACCAGGACTGGGTAAAGGTGGTTTACTGTGAATACACACCAGGACTGGGGTAAAGGTGGTTTACTGTGAATACACACCAGGACTGGGATAAAGGTGGTTTACTGTGAATACACACCAGGACTGGCGTAAAGACGGTTCCCGTTGAATACACACCAGGACTGGGATAAAGGTGGTTTACTGTGAATACACACCAGGACTGGGATAAAGGTGGTTTACTGTGAATACACACCAGGACTGGGGTAAAGGTGGTTTCTTGTGAATACACACCAGGACTGGGGTAAAGGTGGTTTCTTGTGAATACACACCAGGACTGGGTAAAGGTGGTTTACTGTGAATACACACCAGGACTGGGATAAAGGTGGTTTACTGTGAATACACACCAGGACTGGGGTAAAGGCGGTTCCCGTTGAATACACACCAGGACTGGGTAAAGGTGGTTTACTGTGAATACACACCAGGACTGGGATAAAGGTGGTTTACTGTGAATACACACCAGGACTGGGGTAAAGGTGGTTTCTTGTGAATACACACCAGGACTGGGGTAAAGGTGGTTTCTGTGAATACACACCAGGACTGGGGTAAAGGTGGTTTCTTGTGAATACACACCAGGACTGGGGTAAAGGTGGTTTCTTGTGAATACACACCAGGACTGGGGTAAAGGTGGTTTCTGTGAATACACACCAGGACTGGGGTAAAGGTGGTTTCTGTGAATACACACCAGGACTGGGGTAAAGATGGTTTCTTGTGAATACACACCAGGACTGGGGTAAAGGTGGTTTACTGTGAATACACACTAGGACTGGGGTAAAGGTGGTTTCTTGTGAATACACACCAGGACTGGGGTAAAGGTGGTTTCTGTGAATACACACCAGGACTGGGGTAAAGGTGGTTTCTTGTGAATACACACCAGGACTGGGGTAAAGGTGGTTTCTTGTGAATACACACCAGGACTGGGGTAAAGGTGGTTTCTTGTGAATACACACCAGGACTGGGGTAAAGGTGGTTTCTGTGAATACACACCAGGACTGGGGTAAAGGTGGTTTCTTGTGAATACACACCAGGACTGGGGTAAAGGTGGTTTCTTGTGAATACACACCAGGACTGGGGTAAAGGTGGTTTCTGTGAATACACACCAGGACTGGGGTAAAGGTGGTTTCTTGTGAATACACACCAGGACTGGGGTAAAGGTGGTTTCTTGTGAATACACACCAGGACTGGGGTAAAGGTGGTTTCTTGTGATGAGGGAATCGCAGGTAGCTCATTTCAGCTAGTTGTTTGTGTCTTGTTATTGCTCAAATTAAAATCAAATATTATTTGTGACATGCGCAGAATACAACCGTGAAATGCTTTCTTACAAGGCCTTAAACAACAATGCAGTTCAAGAAATATAAATATTTACTAAATAAACTAAAGTTTAAAAAAATGTGGAGTAAGACAATAAAATTACATAACAATAACGAGGCTATATACAGGGGGTACCGGTACCGAGTCAATGTGCAGGGGTACAGGTTAGTCAAGGTAGTTTTTACATGTAGGTTGGAGTATATTGACTATGCATAGATAATAGACAGTGAGTTGCAGCAGTGTAAAAACAAAGGGGGGGAGGGTCAATGTAGATAGTCTGGGTAGCCATTTCATTACTTGTTCAGGTGTCTTATAGCTTTGGGGTCGAAGCTGTTAAGGAGCCTTTTGGACCTAGACTTGGTGCTCCGGTTCCGCTTGCCGTGCGGTAGCAGAGAGAACTATCTATGACTTCATTTACATTCCTGTGTCAATCATTTACATTCCTGTGTCAATCATTTACATTCCTGTGTCATTTGTTTTACTTCTGCCCGCCCCTCACCCTCCCCAATAGAGAATGATAGAGGCCTATAATGACCAAAAGGCGTTTTAGCATGGGTAGCACCGTTGAGGGCTTCCACCATGCCTTTGCCATTTTAATGTAGTCAAAGTACTCATCTGGTGGGGATTTCTACATGTTGTAGCCTCAATGGTGCTGCCCACAGTGTCATAAAAGCTATAATGGCACATATATAAATATGAGTCCTCTATCTATCTCTATTCTCTCTCTCTCTCTCTGCAAAGAGTCGCCCGTTAACCCTCAAACTACCGAATAGCCCTTTAAAAAGGTGGAAGTAAAATAATTACACCATTCCTTTGTGGACCGCCATAATATTAGAGAAGAAGAAGAGAGAATTACAGGTCGGTCAGAGCCTACGGTCAGAGTCAAAAGCGCAACAGAGCGGAGACACGATGTGGTACTTTCCTTCATTCTCCACAGAGACATGGACTCTGGTAGCGATACTATTTGCTATCTTCATGTGGTAAGTACCTTTCTATTAGAAAAGGTTACTAATCATGCTTGTACTAACCTGCTGTTGAGAAAAGGACAAAATGTCCTTAATATATCTACAGTAATAATGGAATGATAGTGTTTCACATTATTTTTTCCCAAAAATGTTATTTGGCCCACACACAATTTTATTCTAATGGTGAAGCTTTCTTATTGTTCAAAGAAAGACAGACTGTCTCTTGTGGTCAAATTGACTGGGGCCAGCAAATCTCTTGTGGTCAAATTGACTGGGGCCAGCAAATCTCTTGTTTTCAAATTGACTGGGGCCAGCAAATCTCTTGTTGTCAAATTGACTGGGGCCAGCAAATCTCTTGTTGTCAAATTGACTGGGGCCAGCAAATCTCTTGTTTTCAAATTGACTGGGGCCAGCAAATCTCTTGTTGTCAAATTGACTGGGGCCAGCAAATCTCTTGTTGTCAAATTGACTGGGGCCAGCAAATCTCTTGTTGTCAAATTGACTGGGGCCAGCAAATCTCTTGTTGTCAAATTGACTGGGGCCAGCAAATCTCTTGTTGTCAAATTGACTGGAGCCAGCAAATCTCTTGTTTTCACAACAAGATACATTTTTTTGTTGAATTGTTACACGTAGTACCTTTTAAGTTGAGAACATCACACAGTAGTAACATGTTCTGTTACAGCGTAAGCCTATAGGCAGTAAACTATACAGCTAAATACATTATATGTAAACATTACATAGCCAACAAGTATCTCAAGTAATGTATGTTGTGTTTTATATTGTATCTTGAGTGTATTATCTATACTTTAACTACTGTGATTTGAAATATTACTCTATATTCTATTATTACATTAACTAAATGAGAACGACTGCTCTCTCTCATTGAGGCCGACCGGGGTACTGCAGGCAATGTTTTCAGAAAGTAGCATCTCCCATTGTAGTCAATCTTAATGGTCAATATTAATGGATGTAAAAACAATTCCGAACACAATCATGTTACGAATACTTGCTTCTATTTCAGATTTATGTCCTTTAACCAATTATTTTTTATTAGAAACTGTGTGGTTCGAGCCCTGAATGCTGATTGGCTGAAAGCCATGGTATATCAGACCGCATACCATGGGTATGACAAAGCATTTATTTTTACTGCTCTAATTACGTTGGTAACCACTTTATAATAGCAATAAGGCAACTCTGGGGTTTGGGATGTATGGCCAATATACCACGCCTAATGGCCATGTCCTAGCACTCTGCGTTGCGTCGTGCAGAAGAACAGCCCTTAGCTGTGGTATATTATCCATATACAACACCCCCCGGGACCTTTTTGCTGAAATCACACACGTAAGGATAATATAGTGGCTGCTGGCAGCCTGCAGTACCCCTGTCGGCCATCAACTTGAGATACTCAATGAAGGGACAGCACTGAGCTAGCCTGCAACTTCACTTCCCTTGAGTGGCTCAAACTGCATACGATGTTTCCAAAAACTCCTCCATGAAGCAGGATGGCGACACACTAAAAAGACGGTTCCTGGTCTTCAAAAGGGCGACTGAGACTTCACGTTGGAAACAATTGGGTCGTTCCCCTCACTGAATATTTCTCTCTAACCCTATAATAAGGTATGGGTATGCACCTTATGGATTCTTCAAGAAACTCGGCATCCAGGGACCTAAACCTCTCCCCTTCATAGGGACGTTTTTAGAGTACAAAAGGGTGAGGTTACTATTACATTAATACTACTACTTCTGCTTTTGTGTAGTGTGTTGCTCGAACTCACTGGTGTCCATATAGTGTGACATGAGGACCATGAGGACTCAAGCTGATCTCCTCCCTTCTTTCACAGGGTCTCTTCATATTTGACAATGCCTGTTACCAGAAGTACGGCGATGTGTGGGGGTAGGTGTATGTGGGGGGGTAGGTGTGTGTGTGGGGTAGGTGTTTGTGTGTGGGGTAGGTGTTTGTATGTGGGGTAGGTGTTTGTGTGGGGGGCTGGTAGGTGCGGGGGGTTGGTGTGTGTGTGGGGGTAGGTGTTTGGGTGGGGGTAGAGGTGTGTGTGTGGGGGTAGGTGTGTGGGGGTGGGTAGGTGTGTGGGGGGGTAGGTGTGTGTGTGGGGGGTAGGTGTTTGTGTGTGGGGTAGGTGTTTGTATGTGGGGTAGGTGTTTGTGTGGGGGCTGGTGTGTGCGGGGGGTTTGGTGTGTGTGGGGGTAGGTGTTTGGGTGGGGGTAGAGGTGTGTGTGTGGGGGTAGGTGTGTGGGGGTGGGTAGGTGTGTTGGGGGTAGGTGTGTGTGGGGGGTGTGTGTGTGGGGGTGGGTAGGTGTGTGGGGGGTAGGTGTGTGTAGGGGGAGGTAGGTGTGTGGGGGGGGTAGAGTGTGTGTGGGAGTAGGTGTTTGGGTGGGGGTAGAGGTGTGTATGCGGGGGTAGGTGTGTGGGGGTGGGTAGGTGTGTGGGGGGGTAGGTGTGTGTGGGGGGTAGGTGTGTGGGGGTGGGTAGGTGTGTGGGGGGTAGGTGTGTGTGGGGGGGTAGAGTGTGTGGGGGGGATAGGTGTGTGTGTGGGGGGTAGAGTGTATGTGGGGGATAGGTGTGTGTAGGGGGGATAGGTGTGTGTAGGGGGATAGGTGTGTGTAGGGGGGTAGAGTGTGTGTGGGGGGATAGGTGTGTGTAGGGGGGATAGGTGTGTGTAGGGGGATAGGTGTGTGTAGGGGGATAGGTGTGTGTAGGGGGATAGGTGTGTGTGGGGGTAGAGTGTGTGTGGGGGGATAGGTGTGTGTGTGGGGCGGTAGAGTGTATGTGGGGGATAGGTGTGTGTGGGGGGATAGGTATGTGGGGGATAGGTGTGTGTGTGGGGGTAGGTGTGTGGGGGGATAGGGTGTGTGGGGGGTAGGTATGTGGGGGGATAGGTGTGTGTGTGGGGGGATAGGTGTGTGTAGGGGGATAGGTGTGTGTAGGGGGTAGGTGTGTGGGGGTGGGTAGGTGTGTTGGGGGGTAGAGTGTGTGTGGGGGGTAGGTGTGTGGGGGTGGGTAGGTGTGTGGGGGGTAGAGTGTGTGTGGGGGGGATAGGTGTGTGTAGGGGGATAGGTGTGGGGGGGGTAGAGTGTGTGTGGGGGTGGGTAGGTGTGTGGGGGGTAGAGTGTGTGTGGGGGATAGGTGTGTGTGTGGGGGGTAGAGTGTATGTGGGGGGTAGGTGTGTGTGTGGGGGGTAGAGTGTGTGTGGGGGGATAAGTGTGTGTGTGGGGGGTAGAGTGTATGTGGGGGGTAGGTGTGTGTGTGGGGGGGGTAGAGTGTATGTGGGGGGATAGGTGTGTGTAGGGGGGTGCGTTTGTACAAGTATAGGGGAACTATGTTTTCAATGCTCTGGTGAATTATTTATAATTCTGGCTCTTTTAATCATTCTTAGTATTTAGTAGTTATTTTAGTATTTTGTCATTCTTTTAGGTTATTTGATGGGAGACTGCCCATAATGGGTGTGATGGACACAGCCATGATCAAAACCATCCTGGTGAAGGAATGTTACTCTGTGTTTACCAACAGACGGGTAAGCAGAAATACCCAAACAACCCTAACCTCTCTAACCTTCAGTCCTGATCCTAACCTCTCGAACATGTGTGTGGTCAGGACTTTGGGTTGAACGGGGAGCTCCACGACGCTGTAACAACCGTAGAAGACGATGAGTGGAGGAGAATCCGCAGCACTCTGTCTCCCTCCTTCACCAGTGGACGACTCAAAGATGTAAAGACACACGTACATGAATGTACACACACAGCACTCAGGGGTTGTGGAGCCTCTCTAGAGTACATCTAGTGGCGTATACATCCAGCCTCTATAGAGTATGTTTAGTGGAGTATACATCCAGTCTCTATAGAGTACGTCTAGTGGAATATACATCCAGCCTCTTTAGAGTACGTCTAGTGGAGTTTACATCCAGTCTCTATAGAGTATGTCTAGTGGAGTTTACATCCAGCCTCTATAGAGTATGTTTAGTGGAGTATACATCCAGTCTCTATAGAGTACGTCTAGTGGAATATACATCCAGCCTCTTTAGAGTACGTCTAGTGGAGTTTACATCCAGTCTCTATAGAGTATGTCTAGTGGAGTTTACATCCAGTCTCTATAGAGTACGTCTAGTGGAGTATACATCCAGTCTCTATAGAGTACGTCTAGTGGAGTATACATCCAGTCTCTATAGAGTACGTCTAGTGGAGTATACATCCAGCCTCTATAGAGTACGTCTAGTGGAATATACATCCAGCCTCTATAGAGTATGTCTGGTGGAGTATACATCCAGTCTCTATAGAGTACGTCTAGTGGAGTATACATCCAGCCTCTATAGAGTATGTCTGGTGGAGTATACATCCAGTCTCTATAGAGTACGTCTAGTGGAGTTTACATCCAGTCTCTATAGAGTACGTCTAGTGGAGTATACATCCAGTCTCTATAGAGTACGTCTAGTGGAGTATACATCCAGTCTCTATAGAGTACGTCTAGTGGAATATACATCCAGCCTCTATAGAGTATGTCTGGTGGAGTATACATCCAGTCTCTATAGAGTATGTCAAGTGGAATATACATCCAGCCTCTATAGAGTACGCCTAGTGGAGTATACATCCAGCCTCTATAGAGTACGTCTAGTGGAGTATACATCCAGCCTCTATAGAGTACATCTAGTGGAGTATACATCCAGTCTTTATAGAGTACGTCTAGTGTAATATACATCCAGCCTCTATAGAGTACGTCTAGTGGAGTATACATCCAACCTCTTTAGAGTATGTCTAGTGGAATATACATCCAGCCTCTATCGAGTATGTCTAGTGGAGTATACATCCAGTCTCTATAGAGTATGTCTAGTGGAGTATACATCCAGTCTCTATAGAGTACGTCTAGTGGAGTATCCATCCAGACTCTATAGAGTATGTCTAGTGGAATATACATCCAGCCTCTATAGAGTATGTCTGGTGGAGTATACATCCAGCCTCTATAGAGTATGTCTAGTGGAGTATACATCCAGTCTCTATAGAGTACGTCTAGTGGAGTATCCATCCAGTCTCTATAGAGTACGTCTAGTGGAGTATACATCCAGCCTCTATAGAGTATGTCTAGTGGAGTATACATCCAGTCTCTATAGAGTACGTCTAGTGGAATATACATCCAGTCTCTATAGAGTACGTCTAGTGGAATATACATCCAGACTCTATAGAGTATGTCTAGTGGAGTATACATCCAGCCTCTATAGAGTACGTCTAGTGGAGTTTTCCATCCAGCCTCTATAGAGTATGTCTAGTGGAGTATACATCCAGCCTCTATAGAGTATGTCTAGTGGAGTATACATCCAGCCTCTATAGAGTACGTCTAGTGGAGTATACATCCAGCCTCTATAGAGTACGTCTAGTGGAGTATACATCCAGCCTCTATAGAGTACGTCTAGTGGAGTATCCATTCAGTCTCTATAGAGTACGTCTAGTGGAGTATACATCCAGCCTCTATAGAGTATGTCTAGTGGAGTATACATCCAGCCTCTATAGAGTACATCTCGTGGAGTATACATCCAGCCTCTATAGAGTACATCTAGTGGAGTATACATCCAGCCTCTATAGAGTACATCTAGTGGAGTATACATCCAGCCTCTATAGAGTATGTCTAGTGGAGTTTACAACCAGCCTCTATAGAGTATGTCTAGTGGAGTTTACAACCAGCCTCTATAGAGTACGTCTAGTGGAGTATACATCCAGCCTCTATAGAGTATGTCTAGTGGAGTTTACAACCAGCCTCTATAGAGTACGTCTAGTGGAGTATACAACCAGCCTCTATAGAGTACGTCTAGTGGAGTATACATCCAGCATCATTGAGAAAGCTGTTGACCTGGGCTCCCTATATCCAGCCCTGAGAAAAGATGAGCTTCAGAATCCAGGATGCAGAACAAATGTGAGAATATGTCTAGTGTAGCAAGACTATATGTATCTTATTTTTTGACAGATGTTCATGATAATGACTCAACACTCCAGAAACCTGGTGAAGTTTCTGCAGAAGAAGGTGGACACTGACGAGGTCCTGGAAGTTAAAGAGTGAGTATGGGTAATGCAGTTTGTTAAATGCGCGAATGAGGCAGTAACATTACATCTTTCTCATGCATTTTATTGTGTGTGTGTGTGTTTCCCAGAATCTTTGGGGCCTACAGTATGGACGTGGTGGCAAGTAGCGCGTTCAGTGTTGACATTGATTCTATCAACCAACCCAACGATCCCTTAGTCGTCAACGTAAAGAAACTACTCAAATTCAACCTGTTAAATCCTCTCCTAATCTTAGTAGGTAAGCTGTGCGCGTGTGTGAACATAATGTAGTCCCTGTATCTCTCTGATGTAGTCAAAAACGAATGACGTGCCTTTGTAGTCTTTGTATCTCTCTGATGTAGCCTTGTTAATTAAGCAACATATTTTTCATTTCCATGTACAGTGTAAATTGCCACTCTTTTCTTTTATTAATTCCTCATCTCTTCTTGTTTCCTCATTTCAATGATCTTCTCTCCTGTCTCCTCCTCTTCTGTTACTTCTCTCCTTCTCTCACTCCAGTGTTGTTCCCGTTTATGCGTCCGCTCCTGGAAATGTGTAATGTCTCTTTCCTACCTGCTGGTGCTATGAAATTCTTCTATTCCTTCCTGAGGAAGATCAAAGCAGAGAGGAGCAAGAATGTACACAATGTGAGCTACAAGCCTTAACCATAACCACCTACCCTAAACCTAACTACCTACCCTAAACCTAACCACCTACCCTTAACCTAACCACCTTTCCTTAACCATAACCACCTACCCTAAACCTAACCACCTACCCTAAACCTAACCACCTACCCTTAACCTAACCACCTACCCATAACCATAACCACCTACCCTTAACCATAACCACCTACCCTTAACCTAACCACCTACCCTTAACCTAACAACCTACCCTAAACCATAACCACCTACCCTTAACCTAACCACCTACCCTAAACCTAACCACCTACCCTTAACCTAACCACCTACCCTAAACCTAACCACCTACCCTTAACCATAACCACCTACCCTAAACCTAACCACCTACCCTTAACCTAACCACCTACCCTAAACCATAACCACCTACCCTTAACCTAACCACCTACCCTAAACCTAACCACCTACCCTTAACCTAACCACCTACCCTAAACCTAACCACCTACCCTTAACCTAACCACCTACCCTAAACCTAACCTATCCTGATGCCTCGTCACTTCAAACTGCATGGGCTCTACGGTGCAACCATTTTACTCACATATGCTCCTAAATATTTAGCTGTGCAACCTGGAATTTTGTATTTAGGAGCACCAGCACCCATGGCAAAAATGAAGGATTCTAGCTTTAATATCAGAAATATTTTTCACTTGTGTTCCTAAATTTCTTTGTGTACGCCTAGATTTTCAACTTAGGCGCACACAAGCTCCCTGTAAAAAAGGTCAGCTTAGAGCCTACCTTACTATCTCGTACCCCTGCACTTGATATGGTATGGGTTCTCCCTGTATATAGCTTAATTCTTGTGTATTTTATTACTCGTGTTGCTATTTTTATATTTATTCAACTATAAATAAACTAACTAACTAACTTAATTATATTTAACTCTATCATTGGGACGGGCTCATAAGCAACAATTTCATGGCAAGGTCTATGTGACAAATACAATTTGATTTAATTTAATTTCCACCCCAACCATACCCCAGTCAGTACTAGGCATAAACCCCAAACCTTATCCTCATCATGATTAATGATAAGTGTGGTGTTTGGTTTGGCCCTTCAGACCAGAGTGGACTTAATGCAGCTGATGGTGGACTCTCAGATCCCACAGGACCACAGGTCCAAGGAGGCTGCACACAAAGGTAAGTAACTCAAAATCATGGACAGGGGTGACAACGGTCATTTTGTGGTTCGTTCTGCGCTATTGTGTTGTGGTTCTCTCTGTACAACCTAATCTCAGAGTGTTTCATATTATTCTACCATTCAAAAGTTTGGGGTCACTTAGAAATGTCCTTGTTTTTGTCCATTAAAATAACCTCAAATTGATCATAAATACAGTGTAGACATTGTTAATGTTGTAAATGACTATTGTAGCTGGATTTTTAATGGAATATCTACGTAGGCGTACAGAGGCCCATTATCAGCAACCATCACTCCTGTGTTCCAAAGGCACGTTGTGTTAGCTAATCCAAGTTTATAACTTTGAATGGCTAATTGATCATTAGAAAACCCTTTTGCAACATCTCAGTTGTCCTGATTAAAGAAGCAATACAAGCAATAAAAGAAGCAATAAAACTGTCCTTCTCTAGACTTGTTGAGTATCTGGAGCACAAGTCAAATGTGCCGTTTTATAGCCAATCCCATGCTGTTCTACACATTTTGCAATGAAGTTTATAGAATTTAGCATTGCTATAGCTAATTTCCTGCTATTCTACACGCGGCTGAGATAAAAGACCCTGAAAGCCCCCCGCCTTGCAGGGGCTGCTGGGGTGTGTGGTATGCCAGTGTTGATTGATTCATGAATGAATTAATTAATTAATCTTATGCTACACAAAGATAAATAACATACATTTTTCTAAACTAATCCAATCTGTTAGTTGGATTTATTGCACCCATTACTGAAATGGTAGGTCCAGTTTAGATGGAATCTGAATAGAGATTGTGGGAATCCACTTCGGATGAAATTCCAATAGGATTTAAACATCACTTAGCAAGCCAGCATAATGTGACTTGATGCTGGTCACTAGTGTCCAACACACAGCGAATACTGGACACCAGCAAAAAACACAGCAAATGCTGATCACCAGCAAAACCACAACAAAGGCTGGTCCCCAGCGAAAACACAATGAAGGATGGGATGCCAGCATAACCAACTAGACCATGCTGGTCAGACCAGTTTCACCAGCTAGATCATGCTGGTCTGCCAGCATAAGCAGCTAGACAATGTTTGTCAGCCAGCAGAACCCATTAGACCATGCTGGTCAGACCTGTTTGACCAGCATAGACAAGCAGAACCCAGCATGGAACAGCATAGACCAGCTTGAAATGTATGCTGGTCTAGATGTTTGGTTTTCAGCAGGGTTGAGCGATTGTGTTGTGGTTGTGTTCCAGGGCTGACGGACCATGAGATCCTGTCCCAGGCGTTGACATACATCTTTGGGGGCTATGAGACCAGCAGCAGCACACTAGGTTTCCTATCCTATAACCTGGCAACAAACCCTGACGTCCAGGCTGCCCTGCAGGATGAGATCGACCAAATCTTCCCCGACAAGGTGACCTCAAGCTGCTATTTTCACCCCATTCTGGAACTTTGAGGATTTATGACGTAGCCCCTCTAGTAATTAAATAGGATCTCGATGGCCAAAGGTCACTCAAGTCTTTCCCATGAAGGGTAGTGAAGTTGTGCCTGTCTCCCTGCAGGCTCCGCCCACCTATGAAGGGCTGATGCAGATGGAGTATCTGGACATGGTCATCAACGAGACCTTGCGGGTGTATCCCATCATCAGCCGGCTAGAGAGGGTTGCCAAGGCGACCGTGGAGGTGAATGGTGTGACCATCCCCAAGGGAACTGTTGTCATGATCCCAATCATGGTCCTTCACCACCACCCAACACACTGGCCCAAACCTGAAGTCTTCCGACCAGAGAGGTACGGTACATACAGTAACACTTGTCTCTGCTTTACGACTTGGTCGTTTCGCACAAAACTGGAATAAAAAACAGACCATGATGGCGCAGTGGTCGAAGGCACTGCATCACAGTGCTAGAGATTCTGGGTTGAAGCCCAGAATCTCTGTCGCAGGCTGGCTGCGACCAGGAGGCCCATTGGGTGGCTCACAATTGGCCCAGCGTCGTCCGGGTTAGGGAGGGTTTGGCCGGCAAAGATATCCTTGTCTCATTACGCACTAGCGACTCCTGTGGCAGGCCATGCGCAGTGCAAGCTGACCAGGTCGCCTTCTTGCATTGTGTCAAGAAGCAGTGCGGCTTGGTTGGGTTGTGTTTTGGAGGACGCGTGGCTCTCGACCTTCGCCTCTCCAGAGTCCGTAGGGGAGTTGCAGCGATGAGACAAGACTGTAACTACCAATTGGATACAATGAAATTGGGGAGAAAAAAGGGGTAAAAAAAAATTACAAAATGAACCATCTACCAAACATCCTTCCTCCATATGACTTTTTGGTGTATTATATTTTGAAAAAGTAATGTATTCAATTTCATAAAGAACCAAAAAGTCATGGTCTGTTGTTTAATGTGGAACGACCCAAACTCTTGGCTCTACTCTATCCTACTGTACTCTACCAAAGTAAAGAACAAATAGTCTCCTCTACTGAGTCCTACTACACAGTTACTGAACACTAGCAATTATAGAGACTGTGGAGTTACTGACCACTACTATTTATAGTCTGTAGAGTTACTGACCACTACTAGTTATAGAGTCTGTAGAGATACTGACCACTACTCTAGTTATAGAGTCTGTAGAGTTACTGACCACTACTCTAGTCATAGAGTCTGTAGTTACTGACCACTACTAGTTGTAGAGTCTGTAGAGTTACTGACCACTACTAGTTATAGAGTCTGTAGAGTTACTGACCACTACTAGTTATAGAGTCTGTAGAGATACTGACCACTACTCTAGTTATAGAGTCTGTAGAGTTACTGACCACTACTCTAGTCATAGAGTCTGTAGTTACTGACCACTACTAGTTGTAGAGTCTGTAGAGTTACTGACCACTACTAGTTATAGAGTCTGTAGAGTTACTGACCACTACTCTAGTTATAGAATCTGTAAAGTTACTGACCACTACTCTAGTCATAGAGTCTGTAGAGTTACTGACCACTACTCTAGTTATAGAGTCTGTAGAGTTACTGACCACTACGAGTTATAGAGTCTGTAGAGTTATTGACCACTACTCTAGCTATAGAGTCTGTAGAGTTGCTGACCACTACTAGTTATAGAGTCTGTAGAGTTATTGACCACTACTCTAGCTATAGAGTGTGTAGAGTTGCTGACCACTACTCTAGTTAGTCTGTAGAGTTACTGACCACTGACCACTACTCTCGTTATAGTGTCTAGAGTTACTGACCACTTATTGTTACTCTCTGTAGAGTTACTGACCACTACTAGTTATAGAGTCTGTAGAGTTACTGACCACTACTCTAGTTATAGAGTCTGTATAGTTACTGACCACTACTCTAATTATAAAGTCTGTAGAGTTACTGACCACTACTAGTTATAGCGTCTGTATAGTTACTGTCCACTGCTCTAGTTATAGTCTGTATAGTTACTGTCCACTTGTTAAGCAGAGTGACACAGGGGAACCCAAGAGCAGACTCAGATGAGGAAACAGGGATGAATGAACCAAAATATGTTTTTTTTTTACACAGGGATATGGAGTGCAAATCCGGTAACTCGGATGAGTTGCAGAAAAAACAGATGTGGAGACTGAGTTTGGAGTTAGCTGAGTAGAACAGGGTAAACAGGTCCTGACGGGATTCTAATGTAGTGGTGGTGAGTAAAATCCAGAGCAAGGTAGTTGGGTGGTAAGATGTGGAATGGGAGACAGGTGCCAGAGACAGAGTGGTAAATGAGCAGAGATTACGATCTGGCAGAGTGGAAGTGGCAAGACTGAGTATTTGTAGAGGTCTTGATTATGGAACAGGTTGCAGCTGGTAGGGATCTGCTCTGACTCCAACACACCTGTCTCCAAACACACAATCACACAGAGAGGGAGAGAGAGTGTGCAGGGGGAGTAACTGCAGGTCAAGAAGACACCAGAGGGCGTTGCAGAAGCAGATGTGACACATCTACTAGATATAGAGTCTGTAGAGTTGCTGACCACTACTCTAGCTAAATATTCTGTAGCATTGCTGAACACTACTCTAGTTAAATATTCTGTAGCATTGCTGAACACTACTCTAGTGTTGGACACAGTGCTGAATGCTACTTTGATCTGAACACTCCTCTGTCCTCAGGTTCAGTAAGGAGAACAGAGAGAACATTGATCCCTACACCTTCCTTCCGTTTGGGATGGGGCCCAGGAACTGTATCGGCATGAGATTCGCCCTCCAGACCATTAAGCTGGTGACAGTAGAGATCCTCCAGAGCTTCAGTTTTGTCACCTGCAAGGAGACAGAAGTGAGATTACTGATCGTCTCAATGGGATTTTTGGTGTGCTTGAGTCTTTGTGTGTATGCGTGCAAGTTTTTGAATATGTTGGTGTTGAATGTTTGCTTGTGATGGCTTATCTTTGTGTTGTTGACTGTAGTAGCTGTTTGGGTGAACTTAGTTTCTCAAAACAGAATTAAACCGTAACTGATTACATTGAGAGACTGCGTGGTGCTGTTTTCATATCGGTTTTTATATTGACTTCCTGGATGTGTCCTCAGGTTCCTCTGGAGCTGTTTGACAACGGCTTCCTCACCCCAACGAAGCCCATCAAGCTGAAGCTGGTCCCCCGTGTTGTGGCCCCCAGCCAGGATTGAGAGGAGAGGCACGGGTATACAGGACACTACCCTGTTAGTCTAGCCAAGTCGGTTTCTGCTTCAGTCAAACATGGTTGGCATGGCAATGAGTAAATTGTCTAAAGGGCAAGGCAACCTTCCTATTGAGGTATGGAAGGGATCACCTTAGACTCATTGATATTACAGGCTTACCCTCTGGAATTAGTACAATTCATTGATTTTATAGTGAAGAAACTACCCAACTAGCTATATTACTAAAATATTGACGTGTGTAGGCTTTTTGTATCATATTTGAAGGATTCCCTTGAAATTAAGATGACTCATCTCAAGGGTCATGCAATGAGTATAAAGTGAACACAATATGGACAATTGTAGTAACCATGTGTGCCTTCATTTGTTTTGTAAAATAATTTATGTTCAGGCATTGAACAACCACAGATCACTAACTAACTTACCTGCAAGAGATTGCTGCAACACAATATATAATATATGACCATGAATTATCTAATGCTTTTACTGATGTAAGATAGTATCCCTCATATAACCCTCTTCTAAAACTCACATACCATGTCCACCAACCCCTCCTGTATATTATGCTTTGCAATAGAATGCCTGAGACTGTGACCTCCTCTGTTTATGCTGTACGGGGTTTTGGAATGTCTTATGTAATGATTTCATTTGTAGTGTAATTCTAACAGTAATACTGCTGGACTGAAGTCAATGTTTTCTACCTGAAAGACAAGCTGCTTGAGTTGAATCTGTTCTGTTCCCCAGTCACCTGTACGTTCACCTGTTCCCCAGTCACCTGTACGTTCACCTGTTCCCCAGTCACCTGTACGTTCACCTGCTCCCCAGTCACCTGTACGTTCACCTGTTCCCCAGTCACCTGTACGTTCACCTGTTCCCCAGTCACCTGTACGTTCACCTGTTCCCCAGTCACCTGTACGTTCACCTGTCTAACAGTCACCTGTACGTTCACCTGTTCCCCAGTCACCTGTACGTTCACCTGTTCCCCAGTCACCTGTACGTTCACCTGTTCCCCAGTCACCTGTACGTTCACCTGTTCCCCAGTCACCTGTACGTTCACCTGTTCCCCAGTCACCTGTACGTTCACCTGTTCCCCAGTCACCTGTACGTTCACCTGTTCCCCAGTCACCTGTACGTTCACCTGTTCCCCAGTCACCTGTACGTTCACCTGTTCCCCAGTCACCTGTACGTTCACCTGTTCCCCAGTCACCTGTACGTTCACCTGTTCCCCAGTCACCTGTACGTTCACCTGTTCCCCAGTCACCTGTACGTTCACCTGTTCCCCAGTCACCTGTACGTTCACCTGTCTAACAGTCACCTGTACGTTCACCTGTTCCCCAGTCACCTGTACGTTCACCTGTTCCCCAGTCACCTGTACGTTCACCTGTTCCCCAGTCACCTGTACGTTCACCTGTTCCCCAGTCACCTGTACGTTCACCTGTTCCCCAGTCACCTGTACGTTCACCTGTTCCCCAGTCACCTGTACGTTCACCTGTTCCCCAGTCACCTGTACGTTCACCTGTTCCCCAGTCACCTGTACGTTCACCTGTTCCCCAGTCACCTGTACGTTCACCTGTCTAACAGTCACCTGTACGTTCACCTGTCTAACAGTCACCTGTACGTTCACCTGTTCCCCAGTCACCTGTACGTTCACCTGTTCCCCAGTCACCTGTACGTTCACCTGTTCCCCAGTCACCTGTACGTTCACCTGTTCCCCAGTCACCTGTACGTTCACCTGTTCCCCAGTCACCTGTACGTTCACCTGTTCCCCAGTCACCTGTACGTTCACCTGTTCCCCAGTCACCTGTACGTTCACCTGTTCCCCAGTCACCTGTACGTTCACCTGTTCCACAGTCACATGTACGTTCACCTGTTCCCCAGTCACCTGTACGTTCACCTGTTCCCCAGTCACCTGTACGTTCACCTGTTCCCCAGTCACCTGTACGTTCACCTGTTCCCCAGTCACCTGTACGTTCACCTGTTCCCCAGTCACCTGTACGTTCACCTGTTCCCCAGTCACCTGTACGTTCACCTGTCTAACAGTCACCTGTACGTTCACCTGTTCCCCAGTCACCTGTACGTTCACCTGTTCCCCAGTCACCTGTACGTTCACCTGTCTAACAGTCACCTGTACGTTCACCTGTTCCCCAGTCACCTGTACGTTCACCTGTTCCCCAGTCACCTGTACGTTCACCTGTTCCCCAGTCACTTGTAGGTTCACCTGTTACCCAGTTGTGTGTAGCCCTGTTAACCTTTTTATATCTGGAGAGAGAAATAACAATCTACCAACATTAATTTCTCTAGCTGTAACCTATCAAAATAAGGAAAGATTCGGCATCACTGTGCCTTCCTCTGGGTAATGTCATGAATGCTTGAACCAGGTTATAAGCTAATATGCTGTAGAAAGAATATACATTGATAAGACGGGCCTGAGATCAAAATAAATATTCAGACCACTAGACGTCAATGTTTTTAGATAGTAATCCATAAATCCTTCCCGGATTTATGGATTATCAAAGAGAAGGATGCATTACACACAGACTTATACACAAAGCCCACAGATCACAATACCTTGCCATGTGCGGATAGTATGCACCCCTTCCCCTAAGAATGGTCTACCATTTAGCCATTTATGCAGGGTTAAACTAATCGGATAGTATGCACCCCCTTCCCCCTAAGAATGGTCTACCATTTAGCCATTTATGCAGGGTTAAACTAATCGGATAGTATGCATCCCCTTCCCCCTAAGAATGGTCTACCATTTAGCCAGTTATGCAGGGTTAAACTAATCGGATAGTATGCACCCCCTTCCCCTAAGAATGGTCTACCATTTAGCCATTTATGCAGGGTTAAACTAATCGGATAGTATGCACCCCCTTCCCCCTAAGAATGGTCTACCATTTAGCCATTTATGCAGGGTTAAACTAATCGGATAGTATGCATCCCCTTCCCCTAAGAATGGTCTACCATTTAGCCAGTTATGCAGGGTTAAACTAATCGGATAGTATGCACCCCTTCCCCTAAGAATGGTCTACCATTTAGCCATTTATGCAGGGTTAAACTAATCGGATAGTATGCATCCCCTTCCCCTCAAGAATGGTCTACCATTTAGCCAGTTATGCAGGGTTAAACTAATCGGATAGTATGCATCCCCTTCCCCTCAAGAATGGTCTACCATTTAGCCAGTTATGCAGGGTTAAACTAATCGGATAGTATGCATCCCCTTCCCCTCAAGAATGGTCTACCATTTAGCCAGTTATGCAGGGTTAAACTAATCGGATAGTATGCATCCCCTTCCCCTCAAGAATGGTCTACCATTTAGCCAGTTATGCAGGGTTAAACTAATCTGTGGCCACCAGTCAGATTTTGACAGCAATGCTAAAAAAATGACAGATACATTTAAAACGAGAGGCTACAAGTACAAAACTCTTAATGCTGCAATGATGAAAATAAAACCAAGAGAGGAATTACTAAAAACTCAACCAAAGAAGAAAAACAACGCAACCGTCTTTTGCGCTAAGTACACCAAGGGTTCGGAGAAATTATTTTTTATTTATTTTATTTTTATTTAACTAGGCAAGTCAGTTAAGAACGAATTCTTATTTTCAATGACAACCTAGGAACAGTGAGTTAACTACCTTGTTCAGGGGCAAAACGACAGATTGTTACCTTGTCAGCTCAGGAATTCAATCTTGCAACCTTTCGGTTACTAGTCCAACACTCTAACCACTAGGCTACCTGCTGCCCCAAATGAAAGCAACTCTGAAAAATCACTGGCATATTCTGCAATCAGACTAGAAAATCGCACACCTCTTCAAGGTATCCCCACTGGTGGTCTATAAGTGTGGTCGCAATATTGGAGATAGTTAGGTGAGATCTGACATGCCCACTCAGACACTCTTGACACCTATCCCAAATGGGAACTACAAATGTGGCTCATGCACACAGTGCAATAGCACTATAAAACATCTTTCTTCAGACACCCACATACAAGTGGAAAGATCCCTGTTAGAGGTATCATCTCATGCAAGACAAAGGGAGTAATCTATCTCATCACCTGTTCATGTGGAAAAGCCTACGTAGGACAAACGAAAAGACAATTAAAACAACGCATAGCTGGACCCCGCAGCTCAATCAGGTGTAAGAACATTGACTATCCAGTAGCAGCTCACTTTGTTGAAGCTAACCATCCCATCTCCTCCCTCAAATACACAGGCATTGGGCATGTTCTCTACCAAGGAGAGGAGGTAACATTGAGATCCTACTACTACAAAAGGAGGCTTACTGGATATTCTATCTAAACACATTGACCCATAGTGGTTTGAATATTGACTTTGATCTCAGGCCCTTCTTATGAACACACTTTCCTTTATGTTTCTATATGATAACAATAGCATAGTATATTTATTTTGAACAGTTTCACTAATTCATCTTAATTAACTTAATCATTATGATTATTGTCATTGGTTGGACTAATTGCACTGTTTGTTTACATAACCTGGTTGAAGTATTCATGACATTACCCTGAGGAAGGCACAGTGATGCAGAAACGTTGATAAATGACCATTAAATTGCTGGGAGTTTATACATGGAGTGTGCCACTTTATGTGTGCGACTTTATTTTGATAGTTTATAGATTATTCGCCATTAGTCAGCACCTCCACACAAACTATTTTTCTGGGTGTGCACCAGCTTGTGTTTTTAATCTAGCTTTAACCAACCTAACACAGAACACCTACTGGTCACTGCTCAGCCTGCAATCTCATCATTATAATGATAATAACAGACTAGGATTGTGTTCATAATCTATTTATCTAGGCTGTACGTGGTGTAGGCAACAGTGTTGATAGTCTGTCTGTACAGAGGGTGGACAACAGTGTTGATAGTCTGTCTGTACAGAGGGTGGACTACAGTGTTGATAGTCTGTCTGTACAGAGGGTGGACTACAGTGTTGATAGTCTCTCTGTACAGAGGGTGGACAACAGTGTTGATAGTCTGTCTGTACAGAGGGTGGACTACAGTGTTGATAGTCTGTCTGCACAGAGGGTGGACAACAGTGTTGATAGTCTGTCTGTACAGAGGGTGGACTACAGTGTTGATAGTCTGTCTGCACAGAGGGTGGACAACAGTGTTGATAGTCTGTCTGCACAGAGGGTGGACTACAGTGTTGATAGTCTGTCTGTACAGAGGGTGGACAACAGTGTTGATAGTCTGTCTGTACAGAGGGTGGACTACAGTGTTGATAGTCTGTCTGTACAGAGGGTGGACAACAGTGTTGATAGTCTGTCTGTACAGAGGGTGGACTACAGTGTTGATAGTCTGTCTGTACAGAGGGTGGACTACAGTGTTGATAGTCTGTCTGTACAGAGGGTGGACAACAGTGTTGATAGTCTGTCTGTACAGAGGGTGGACTACAGTGTTGATAGTCTGTCTGTACAGAGGGTGGACAACAGTGTTGATAGTCTGTCTGTACAGAGGGTGGACAACAGTGTTGATAGTCTGTCTGTACAGAGGGTGGACAACAGTGTTGATAGTTTGTCTGTACAGAGGGTGGACAACAGTGTTGATAGTCTGTCTGCACAGAGGGTGGACAACAGTGTTGATAGTCTGTCTGTACAGAGGGTGGACAACAGTGTTGATAGTTTGTCTGTACAGAGGGTGGACTACAGTGTTGATAGTTTGTCTGTACAGAGGGTGGACTACAGTGTTGATAGTCTGTCTGCACAGAGGGTGGACAACAGTGTTGATAGTTTGTCTGTACAGAGGGTGGACAACAGTGTTGATAGTCTGTCTGCACAGAGGGTGGACAACAGTGTTGATAGTCTGTCTGTACAGAGGGTGGACAACAGTGTTGATAGTCTGTCTGTACAGAGGGTGGACAACAGTGTTGATAGTTTGTCTGTACAGAGGGTGGACAACAGTGTTGATAGTCTGTCTGCACAGAGGGTGGACAACAGTGTTGATAGTCTGTCTGTACAGAGGGTGGACAACAGTGTTGATTGTATGTCCACTCAGTGTACATTGCCATTCAGGTTTCAAACTCCCACAGTGATTCAGCAGTCTGAGACACACACACACACGCACGCGCGCGCGCGCGCGCACACACACACACACACACACACACACACACACACACACACACACACACACACACACACACACACACACACACACAGACCCTGTATAGGCAATATTCTAGTCTCAGATTAAGAAACAATGTCTCTCTTCGCTTTCATACAGAGCAGAAGGTGTTTCTTTCTTCTTCTCTGTGGTAGCATTTGGACCTGGCATTTGAAGAAAAAAAAACATATTTTTATTTGATTTAAATGTATTTGGATAAATCTTCCGATTCTAAATCAACTAATATGGCAGCTTAATGACTTTAAGTCATGTGTACCATTATAATAACATTGTGCTACTGGTAGGAGTAGTAACACCAATGAAAATAACATCAAAAATGTTCTTAAATGGAGACCTGATGATAAAATATAAGGTTATTAAAACCCTTCAAACCTTCATTTACTATTGATATGATTAATCGTTTTGCACACAATGTAATCGACCTTCATTTAAATTGAATAACACCAATTACACGTTTTATTTATCAAATTATCAATGGAATCTTCAAATTGCGTGTCTTACACTGACAATGAACCTATGGGATTGTATTTGTATCAACTTGACCTTTGGCCAGGTAGTTGATCAGGATTAATCTCTCTCTTTCAGAGGCTACCCAACCAGCCAGTCAGGTTTCAAACTCCCACAGTCACTCAATGCACACACACACACGCACACACACGGGCACACACACACACACAGTGGCGACCCATCATCCAGGGTGTGTGGGGTTCTGTTTTTCGCCCCACCTGTTAACAAAAAAACAAGTATGATGATGGCATTAATACATGTCACATTTCAGTTTGTAAACAATGTAAAAAATAATAATAATTCAGTTAATAAAGCCGCATACAACCATGGTCTCTTTATTTGCTTTCTTGCATAAGGCAGCTCCAAAATCTAGGTATTTCAGCCTAGCTCAGTGCTTTCTGTGGTGGTGGTTCAGCCGAGCTCAGTGCTTTCTGTGGTGGTGGTTCAGCCGAGCTCAGTGCTTTCTGTGGTGGTGTGGCAGACAGTGGAAACTATGGAGGGTAGCGGTTGGTAATGTTCTCTAGTTGCGACTTGATTGGCTCAGTGTTCTGTCATTCATGGGGACACTACGTCACCGCAAAATCTATGAGGACAGCTCGAAAATTCAAGCCCCTTGGGTTCTGCCATAGATTTACATTACAAGTGCCCATCCAAGAAGGCTCAAGGTAATATCACGTAATATCTACCTTAGTTTTGATTAGACTGATCATATTAACATCATATTTCCAAAATCTTAGCTAGCAAGCTAGACAAGTAGTCATCATCATGAATCAAGTTGACAATCTACTGGCAAATCCTTTTCAATCCTTGTCATATGAAGATAAATTATAGATAAAACGTATCACTGCTCATCGGCCATTGGACATAATACTAAGTGTATGTTGTTTAGTAAGCTGTTAGTAGCCCATGTGTCTCACCCTAATAATTTGGTCCCTTTCCCCCTCATAATTTAGCCTACTGTTCTGACTTGGTGGTGCACCTGTAGCCTATAGCCTGTTTTAGAGTAATGTCATCATCAAATATTTTATTTGTCTGCTTATATGCCCGCTTTATTTATCCTACGGTTCTGACTTGGTGTACAGGGAGAATACTGTAATAACAGCCTATGTTCTGAATTTTGTCACTGTACATTTCAAAAGTGCTGAACAAATAGCTATATTGATTACCTCCGTCCTAGCTCGCACATTGTCTTAATCGAAATTACGGAGTGCCTCTTGCCTCTTATCTGCTCGTCGTTCCCTTATGCCATAGTTTGTACATCTCAATTGTCATTAGAAACTACATTTATTTAAGCAAGTCAGCCATATCAGCTATGTTTTTTTTAAAGGCAGTAAATGAGGCTGAATGAACTGCCAGAAAAGGCTCCGCTGAAAGCGAGGTGTAGCGGATTCACTCCCTGGTGCTGAAAAGAAGCTCTGCTGTTGGAACAGCTTTATGTAGCCCCTAACAGTTTGTGGGCACCGTTTGTCACCGTTATAGTGCAATTCATGTATTGTTTAGTGTTGTGTTGTGTAGTGGCTTTGCTGGCATGCATCTAAAAAAAATGGTTGAGTTTTCCCCAACAAGATTTACATGCTAAAATCGCCACTGCACACACACAAACACACATCCACCGGGTACAGGCAATATTCCAGTCTCAGAAAGAGGAGGAAATACGAGTTCTGAAAGCAAAGGGCCCACGTGTCTTTCTTGTCCCAATGAACCTGTAGTTGTGTTCCTAGTCTATAGAGAAACACTGAACCTCTGGTGGTGTTACTAGTTGTCTATAGAGAAACAATAAACCTGTAGTGGTGTTACTAATTGTCGATAGAGAAACACTGAAACTCCACTGGTTTAGAGTGCTGGTGAGACCATATGGAGAACCTGTAGTTTTGGTGCCTTGTTACCTACCAGTTGTTCCTTGCAACTGTGACAGCCCATTTCAGGTTCTTCTGAAGTCTGCACTTGTTCACTTCCTCCTCCCAAGTTTTCAAAAGCATTGGATTGGTCATTGGTATGTGGAAGACAGTGCTTCAACCTGGGTCATCAGTCAGTCAATGCACCAAAACGGTCTTATCCCACTGAGCTAAGGCCTTGGCATTAGTTTGAGGAGCTAATGAAAAGTCAAGCCTTCACATCTCAGGGAAGGTTACATATTACATGTGTGAAAGGGGCAGGAAAGCTTGACTGAAGGTTCTGTCAAGGGTTCCATCCATTGGCCACAAGGGGGAGTATAAGAACCATGTTAAAAAATACACTGCCATACTCAGAGAGTAGTCAAATCAAATCAATAGTTATTTTATAGTTAGGTCCAATAGCACAGTTCTGACAGGAGAAAGAAAATGTTCAAATGTTCAAATGTACAATAGAAGAAGACTATTTCCCTTCCAGGTAATAGGCCATTTATAGTATTGATTGAACCTATTTTTGTGATTTAAAATCATGTGATGTCTTCTTGATACTAACTAGGCTATGTGTTCTGGTTTATGAGCATGTGCAACAAATGGAATTTCAACAAATTATACAAAAAATAGGCCTATAGGCAAAGGTACAGTCAAACTTCATCAGGTAGCCTTAAGCAAATAGAAGTGATAGCTCTGACATCTTGTTCAAGTAGGGGAGGGTGAACTAAGGTGAGCCATTTTTTACATTCAGCATCAGTCCATCAAAGGGAATATATACTGAGCAAACATAACATATGAAGTGTTGGTCCCATGTTTCATTCTAAAAAATGTTGTGTACAGATTTGTTTACATCCCTGTTAGTGAGCATTTATCCTTTTCCAAGATTATCCATCCACCTGACAGGTGTGGCAGGTAGATGGGGACAATAAAAGGCCAATCTAAAATGTGTAGTGTTGTCACACAACACAATGCCACAGACATCTCAAATTTGAGGGAGTGTGCAATTGTCATGCTCACTTCAGGAACGTCCACCAAAGTTGTTGGCGGATAACTTAATGTTCATTCCTCTACCATAAGCTGTCTCCAGTGTTGTTTTAGAGAATTTGTCAGTACGTCCAACTGACCTCACAACTGCAGACCACGTGTAACCATGCCAGCCCAGGACCTCAACATCCAGCTTCTTCATCTGTGGGATCGTCTGAGATCAGCCACCTGGACATCTGATGAAACTGAGGAGTATTTCTGTCTGTAATAGAGCCCTTTTGTGGGGAAAAACTAATTCTGACTGGCTGGGCCTGGCTCCCCAGCGGCTGGGCCTGGCTTCCAAGTGGGTGGCCCTATTCCCTCCCAGACACACCCATGGCTGAGCCCCTTCCCAGTCATGTGAAATCCATAGATTAGGGCCTACTGAATTTATTTTGATTGACTGATTTCCTTATATGAACTGTAACTCAGTGAAATCATTGAAATTGTTGCATGTTAAGTTTATATTTTTGTTCAGTATAGTATTATTTCCAACTAAGATATATACATAAAGTACCAAACAAACATTTGGGCACATCTACTCATTCAAGGGTTTTTACTTATTTGTACAATTGTTTACATTGTAGAATAACAGTGAAGACATCACAATTATGAAATAACACATATGGAATCATGTAGTAACCAAGAAAGTGTTAATCAAATCAAAATAGATTCTTCAAAGTAGCCATCCTTTGCCTTGATGACAGCTTTGCACACGCTTGGCATTCTCTCAACCAACTTCATGAGGTAGTCACCTGGAATGCTTTTCCAACAGTCTTGAAGGAGTTCCCACATATGCTGAGCACTTGTTGGCTGCTTTTCCTTCACTCTGCGGTCCAACTCATCCCAAACCATCTCAATTGGGTTGAGGTCGGGTGATTGTGGAAGCCAGGTCATCTGATGCAGCACTCCATCTCTCTCCTTCTTGGTCAAATAGCCCTTACACAGCCTGGAGGTGTGTTTTGGGTCATCGTACTGTTGAAAAACAAATGATAGTCCCGCTAAGCTCAAACCAGATGAGATGGTGTTTCACTGCATAATGCTGTGGTAGCCATGCTGGTTAAGTGTGCCTTGAATTCTAAATAAATCACAGACAATCTCACCAGCAAAGCACCCCCACACCATCACACCTACTCTGTGCTTCATGGTGGGAACCTCACAATACCATCCTTTCACCTACTCTGCGTCTCACAAAAACACAGCGGTTGGAAACAAAAATGTAAAATTTGGACTCATCAGACCAAAGGACAGATTTACACCGGTCTAATGTCCATTGCTCGTGTTTTTTGGCCCAAGCAAGTCTCTTCTTCTTATTGGTGTCCTTTAGTAGTGGTTTCCTTGCAGCAATTCGACCATGAACAGTTGATGTTGAGATGTGTCTCTTACTTGAACTCTTTGAAGCATTTATTAGGGCTGCAACTTGAGGTGCATTTAATTGCTGATTTCTGAAGCTGGTAACTCTAATGAACTTATCCTCTGCAGCAGAGGTAACTGTGGGTCTTCCATTCCTGTGGCGGTCCTCATGAGAGCCAGTTTCATCATAGCTCTTGATAGTTTTTGCAATTACACTTGAAGAAACTTTCAAAGTTCAATATTGACTGATCATGTCTTAAAGTAATGATGGACTGTAGTTTCTCTTTGCTTGTTTGAGTTGTTCTTGCCATAATATGGACTTGGTCTTTTACCAAATAGGACTATCTTCTGTATACCACCCCTACCTTGTCACAACACAACTAATTGGCTCAAATGCATTAAGAAGGAATGAAACTCCACAAATGAACTTTTAACCTGTTCATTAAAAATGCATTCCATGTGACTACCTCATGAAGATGGTTGAGAGAATACCAAGAGTGTGCAAAGCTGTCATCAAGGCAAAGGGTGGCTACTTTGAAGAATCTCAAATCTCAAATGTATTTTGATCTGTTTAACACTTTTTGATACTACATTATTTCATAGTTTTGACGTCTACACTATTATTCTGCAACGTAGAAAATAGTACAAATAAATAAAAACACTTGAATGAGTAGGTGGCTTGAAACTTTGGACAGGTACTGTATGTTTCAGGATGTAGAGTATCCCTGGAAATAATCAGAATTAATGTTAACATGACAGTTTTGACAACATAGCTTGTCTCTTGGCACATCTTAGTCCGGGTATGGGTTAAGTTGAGTCACGGGACGGGATAAGTTGAGCCACGGGATGGGATAAGTTGAGCCACGGGATGAGATAAGTTGAGCCACGGGACGGGATAAATTGAGCCACGGGACAAGTTAAGTTGAGTCACGGGACGGGATAAGTTAAGCCACGGGACGGGATAAGTTGAGCCACGGGACGGGTTAAGTTGAGTCACGGGACGAGTTAAGTTGAGCCACGGGACAGGATAAGTTGAGTCACGGGACGGGTTAAGTTGAGCCACGGGATGAGATAAGTTGAGCCACGGGACGGGATAAGTTGAGCCACGGGACAGGATAAGTTGAGCCATGGGACGGTATAAGTTAAGCCACGGGACGGGATAAGTTAAGCCACGGGACGGGATAAGTTGAGCCACGGGACGGTATAAGTTAAGCCACGGGACGGGATAAGTTGAGCCACGGGACGGGATAAGTTGAGCCACGGGACGGTATAAGTTAAGCCACGGGACGGGATAAGTTAAGCCACGGGACGGGATAAGTTAAGCCACGGGACGGTATAAGTTAAGCCACGGGACGGGATAAGTTAAGCCACGGGACGGGATAAGTTAAGCCACGGGACGGGATAAGTTGAGCCACGGGACGGGATAAGTTAAGCCACGGGACGGGATAAGTTAAGCCACGGGACGGTATAAGTTAAGCCACGGGACGGTATAAGTTAAGCCACGGGACGGTATAAATTAAGCCACGGGACGGTATAAGTTGAGCCACGGGATGAGATAAGTTGAGCCACGGGACGTGATAAGTTAAGCCGCCTACAAATTTCAGTATGGAATGAAATATTACCTCTACCTTTTTAAAACCATGTCTTTATTTCCCAAACATAATTCAACACAATCACAATAGCTTTTTTGTCTTTTAATCATTTTATCAATCTTTTAACACAGGCTTAACACCTAACAAACACGTTGTACACCTAACAAACACTTTAAACATAGTCCAGGCCCTGTTCTTACCCCATATCCCAGCAACAATGGGAGGAAAACACCTAAATCTGCTTAACTTGCCATTTGCTCAACTTACCCCATGGCATTGGTTCAACTTACCCCATGGCATTGGTTCAACTTACCCCATGGCATTGGTTCAACTTACCTCACTGCAAACATTTGGACTATTTTATCACAAACAGCTGCAAGGATGCCCTTTCACGCTAGGTTTAGGATCTCATATTGATGCTTATAGAGACCCCAACAGATGTATAGAACAATCTTTAAAGTATCTACTTTGGTTTACATACAACTATCATGGAACTCTAACAATCAATTTATTTGATCATCAATTTTTTTTTACCAAACTTGCTTATCACTTTTTACATGTGTTTTCTTCCTTCACAGACTCCATGAAATGATAACCTCTTTGTAAATATTTGGTTAAATTATACATTTTGTGTATGGTTTCCTAGAAATAAGGGCCGCTCAACTTACCCCACTCTCCCACAGGCCTATTAGATTGCTAATTGGGGGACCCTGTGTTGAAGACAACGCGACTCCATCTGGGCACTTCCCCATTTTGGAAGGAATAAAAATGCATGTATTATTGTCTACATTTGTTTAGCCACATTTATTATATTAAGTTATTCTATTTTATATATTCTGTGAGCAAAACATAACATATATATATAAAGATATATATAAAAACATTTCCCTTAAAGTATAATTTTTTGAGATTACTATTGTTACTCTCCCCACTACAACAACAAAAATACCTGAATGCATGTCCTTTTGTTCTTGAAACATTTAAATACTGTAGGACTACATTCCTATGGAGGACTGCTCCTACTGGGGAGTGCCAATATGGCCGACCGGTGATTTCAAAGCTTCCCAATGACCAACACATAGCAGAAATCCAGTGTTTACAGTATATACATCATTGCTGTTTTCGGAATTGACCGATGGTGACTCAACTCAACTCTGCCTTGATATAAGAGAACGGAGTTGAGCGTTCCTCAGCTAGCGTTCCTTGAGTATAGCCACGGGAAGTAGGGGTGCTGAGGATGCTGCAGCGCCTCCTGAAAAATCAGAATAATACCAACAACAAAAACACAATGTGTTTTTTTTCACAACAGTAGTGCTCTGGGCCTTTACTAGCCTCTGTATCTGGGCAGACACATTTTTCCAGCGATATTAAAAAAGATTCTGTTAATATGTCAAATGATGAAGAATTGCATGAAATGTTTATAAAATTAATAAAAATATCGGACCTGCAAATACAATGACTCACTATATATTCAAAAGTATGTGGACACCCCTTCAAATTAAAAGATTCAGCTATTTCAGCCACACACGTTGCTGACAGGTGTATAAAATCGAGCACACAGCCATGCACTCTCCATAGACAAACATTGACAGTAGAATGGCCTTACTGAAGAGCTCACTGACTTTCAATGTGGCAATGTCATAGCATGCCACCTTTCCAACAAGTCAATTTGTCAAATTTCTTCTCTGCTAGAGCAACTAGCAACTACATATTATTGCCCATGATTTTGGAATTAAATGTTTGATGAGTGTCCACATACTTTTGATAATGTAGTGAAGATTCATGCAATGTTTTTACTATAAAGGAGATCTTTCCAACGCTACTATTGTCCACAATGGACTGTGAACCCACAACCTTCTGGCCCAGAGCCCTTTCAGAACTCCTGCATTGGCATGTAATGAATAACCATTTCTAAAACAGCAGGCTCTGGTCTGTCCAAGAAATGATTGTAAATGGTAGGCATGTTCTCTGCTATCCACTTCATGTTTTAAGTATTATTTTGGCTATAGGGGATTATTTTTTCAAGCCTTCATGGAGGGTTTAGGTGAAATATATTTTGCTGAAGGGAGGGCCATCCATTTTAATTTCAGAGAGGCCAGATTTTCTCCATGTTACCTTCAGTATAAATGGCATTCCCTCCCTAAACTTTACCTGAATGAAATATATGAAACTGATCATGACTACATTTAATCTAATTTCACAGCAATTGGTAATCAACATACCTGTATACTGTCAATCGTTGCTGGCTTCATTAATATGATTTGTGGACGTCCTTGGTCTTATGTATTTGTTTGAGGGCCTATAAATGAGGCCAGCTTTACCATATTATCCTGGAGACATACCTACACACTTACTTTGCGTGAATGATATATCTCAGCTTTAAACAGTGTGACATTCAAGTATAAAATAATGTGTTTTGTTTCTTTCTATTATGTGGTTGCATGAAATAGCAAATGTGAATTCAACAATTCCATCTTCGTTTCTCCCTGATGAAACAGTAACATCCATTATTGTATTTAAGCTTAGCCAACCTGTACTTTATGGCTTAGTAGTGTGTTGAATAGATTCCACGATCCGGGCCGGACATGAGCTAATGCTTGGCTCGTTCTCGAAAACAGTGTGTAATCCTATGTAAATTTTAATCTACGCCCATGGTGACGTGTAGCACCGCCCACCCGGCGAAATGGCGTGAGTGTGTGTGTGTGCGTGGGTGTATCCCTTACGCCTCGATCACACATACACTGTTTTGCGCAAAATGGTAGGCAGCATGATCAGGATATGTGAGCAACAACAAGTTCAACATTCATCTTCTGCTTCCATTTCTGGCAAGCCGTTTTTGCATAATTCCAATGTATGAACCACATAGAACGCAATGCAAAGCAATTCTGCAAGGCAAACGCAGCGTTCCATTGGAAATGCATGTATATTACTTCTGGTGTACCAAAACGCAAATGTACTGTCGGTGTGGAGCGTCAGCCAGCTGGTTCTGGGGCTCTGTTGACAAACACAAACAGACCTAAAGGACAGCAACACAATTACACCCAACCAAAAAAAGCATAGCCTTTCTATTAAGAAGTGCCATAGGCAGACCTGGCTCTCAAGAAAAGACAGGCCATGTGCCCACTGCCCACAAAATGAGCTGGAAACTGAGCTGCACTTTCTAACCTCCTGCCAAATGTATGACTATAAAAGGCATATATTTTCCACCAAGAATAATAAAATAAAGTTTTAAAATGGTCACATAATAAAATAAATAAATAAAATAGGCGTAGACCTTATATGCTTACTTACAAGCACCTTAATCAACAATGCAGTTTTAAGAAAAATATGAGTTAAAATGAAAGAGTAACAATAAAACAACAATAATAAGGCTATATACAGGGGGTACAGGTTCAAACGCAAATACAATTTGAACAAACTCCTGTATCTGTTAGGTGAAATGAGACCGTCTCAGCAACAAGAAAAGTTCACCCAGTGTATCAGAAGCACCAACCACTAATAATATAATATTTTCAACATTGTTATTCTCTTGAACATTATTTTGTGAGTAGACCTGTTTATTCTGCCTGCCGGCTGTGAGACCACGGTGTTATGCCGTCGCCGTTCGCAAAGATTGATACATGTTAATTAATGTATGATTATTTTTGTCTTTGTTTCGTTTAATTCGCTTTGCTGGTTTTTGTCTTTGTTTTGTTTTAGTTTTTTCACTTGCTTTCCAAGCAAATAATATACCTTTGAATTAAATTGACTTGATATTCTAGCCAAAACAGAGAGCGCTGGGTACGCTATGTGAACAAGCCTAGAAACCACCAGTATGAATAGATCTCGGACCAGTTCAACCTGCCTAAATCCTACGCTGAGCCATTGGAGGAAGAACGAAAATCCGATTTTAGATCAGCGTCTAGGCGCAACTTTAACCAACACACCCAAACAAAGAGTTTTACCCCGTCGCTGCGAGCCCGCCCCTGTCCCTGCCCACCACTGCTAAACCAGTCTACTATTGGTCAGAATTTTGAAATACGCCCCATCGATAGGCTGTCTGTCTTGTCAAAGACTGTTGTCTTATTCGCCACTGGGATAAGCGCTCGGATACTCGGGTTCTACTATTCATTTTTATTTAAACGTTTACGTTTGTATGTTGTTGTAAAATTGATGAAGTCAGGACTTAACGCATGAAGGTATGTGAATGTAGGACACTAATATTACCATATGATCGCAGCTTCTTTCATGATCTTTAATTGTGTGTGCGTGATTTGAGCAACTGAGCGTAGCTGGCTGGCTGGCTACAGTACCGGACTGTCCTGCCAAGTATCCCGCTGGAATAATAGGAAGGGAAACTTTGTAACCACTAGCTTGGTTGATATCTAAACGAGGATTGTAATATTCAGAACTTCCAGATGGTAGAATAAGATGGTATCTGCTCTATGAATTGCGTTTCTATCTGTAATGTTCTACATATTTAACCACTGAGTACAACCCTGATTTGTTGATCATCTAGTAGCCTAGAATTGTGAATGCGCATTAGCCTAATAGGAACCCAAGACACACTTTAAATAGCATACAAAATAGGTACACCTACCTCACCTTGTCTCTCCAATACACAATAACTAGTCTAAACAGAGAGACAGGCAGGTGGAACAAGTGTTATCCCACCTGACAATAATTAACTCATCTTTTTGTTTTTTGTCCACCAACACTACAACAACCATGTCTCAGGTGACTAAGACTAGCATGACCAGTGAGTCTTTTTCCTCTGAAGGAGTTAGCAGGAAGTGACCATGGCGCTGTCACATGGCGCTGTCACACAACTACAATAAACACTGTTAACTATTACAGAAGGATTCTGCTTCATTTGAGACAATGGCTCCAGGACACAGGACTGCAGGACATGTGTTGATGTAGCTGATGTCCCACTTAGCTGTCTTCCTCTGGTCTGATACTCACCTGTGCTTTAAATCCGCTTTTGTAGCAAATTTGGGGATTTTTTTTTTTTTTTACATAAATAGGACTCAAACCTTGTGCATGTCAGTCCAACACACAGCAAGCCCAGAATGAGGACAGGGTGTGATAGGTTGCTGGTGTTGAACCCAGGTCGTCAACGTGCCACGAAACACAAACACACACATACTGGCTGTTGAGATATCAGAGTGAAGTCAGATAACTCATCTACTCATTAAAGGAGAGTTTATGCTCAATAAGCCAGCAGTTCAACCACAACAGTTTTATTAACAGTTAACTACAGTATGTGTTTGGGTGCATTGGTGTGTGTGCGTGTTGGGGTAGTGTTGGTGTAGTAAACATTAACACTCAGTTATTTGGTTGTGAGTGAGGGGTCAACCACATAATGCATTGAGGTCTGTGTGAAGGAGAAAATGTTCTGGAGCAGTGATGCAATACATGTAAACATAGGCTAGGCTTCTTAGGCTAACACAAGACTTTGTCGAGGGGTAGTGTTTACTCATAGGAGATAAGGCAATGATACAGACACAGACAGATATTAATCTACAGTGGATGCTGTAGTTAGTAGAAACAAACATGGAGAGAGAGACAGAGAGAGATACACAGAGAGAGACAGAGAGAGGAAGATACAGAGAGAGACAGACGGAGAGAGAGAGAGAGAGAGATACACAGAGAGAGACAGAGAAAGAAAGAGACAGAGAGAGACAGACAGAGAGATAGAGATACAGAGAGAGACAGAGAGAGACAGAGAGAGACAGAGAGAACGAGACAGAGAGAGACAGAGAGAGAGAGAGAGAGAGAGAGAGAGAGAGAGAGAGAGAGAGAGAGAGAGAGAGAGAGAGAGAGAGATACACAGAAAGAGACAGAGAGAGAAAGAGACAGAGAGACATACAGAGAGGGACTGACAGAGAGAGAGAGAGAGAGAGAGAGAGAGAGAGAGAGAGATACAGAGATACAGAGAGAGAAAGAGACAGAGAGACATACAGAGAGGGACTGACAGAGAGAGAGAGAGAGAGAGAGAGAGAGAGAGAGAGAGGAAAGCAATAGACGTAGGACAGGAATTGTCTGTGGTCTTTGTCCACGTAGTTCCCATGGCAGCCAGGGCTGTGGTCTGTGTCCACGTAGTTCCCATGGCAGTCAAGACTGTGGTCTGTGATACATCACAGAGAGGGAGACCTGCCTGGAACATGCTGAGTAAAAGGAAGAGGAGAAACCACAAAGCGAGAGAGAAAGAAAGAGTATATAGACATAATATGACATATGCAACCGATTCTTTTGGAACTTCTGTGAGAACTTCTTATTTCACGTTTGTTTATTATCTATTTTACTTGCTTTGTTAATGTTTCCCATGCCAATAAAGCCCTTAAATTGAAAATGAATTGAAAGAGAAAGAGAGAGACACTCATTGTACTGTTGTTGGTCAGTTTTGATTCTGGTAGTGGGAGTGTGTATGTTGTCCCTGGCTGGCTGTGGCCCCCACTGGTCCAACAGAAGAACTGGGCCTCTCCTGTCTGTCAGATCTCTTTGAGCTGTAGTCTTCTCTTCCTCCTCCTGACCATGTCAACAGACAGACACAGCCGGTCTCGGGGTCTGAATGGACAGTAAGAGAACAGTGAAATAAACAATAAAAATGAACAGTAAACATTACACATACAGAAGTTTCAAAAGAATAAAGACATTACAAATGTCATATTATATATATACAGTGTACAAATGGTTAAAGTACACAAGGGCAAATAAAGGGAAAATGGGAAAATAAATAAGCATAAATATGGGTTGTATTTACAATGGTGTTTGTTCTTCATTGGTTGCCCTTTTCTTTTGGTAACAGGTCAAACATCTTGCTGCTGTGATGGCACACTGTGGTATTTCATCCAGAGCTAAGGATGATGTTAAGGAGAATTTGGAATTTGTTGTCTCTATATTTGATCATTTCATTAAGGATACCATCAACACCACAGGCCTTTTTGGGTTGGAGGGTTTTTATTTTGTCCTGTAGTTCATTCAAGGTAATTGGAGAATCCAGTGGGTTCTGGTCGTCTTTAATAGTTGATTCTAAGATTTGTATTTGATCCTGTATATGTTTTTGCTCTTTATTCTTTGTTATAGAGACAAAAAGATTGGAGAAGTGGTTTACCCATACATCTCCATTTTGGATAGATAATTCTTTGTGTTGTTGTTTGTTTAGTGTTTTCCAATTTTCCCAGAAGTGGTTAGAGTCTATGGATTCTTCAATTACATTGAGCTGATTTCTGACGTGCTGTTCCTTCTTTTTCCGTAGTGTATTTCTGTATTGTTTTAGTGATTCACCATAGTGGAGGCGTAGACTCGGGTTTTCCAGGTCTCTATGTTTTCGGTTGGACAGGTTTCTCAATTTCTTTCTTAGATTTTTACATTCTTAATCAAACCATTTGTCATTGTTGTTCATTTTCTTCGGTTTTCTATTTGAGATTTTTAGATTTGATATGGAAGCTGAGAGGACAAATATACTGTTAAGATTTTCTACTGCCAAGTTTACACCTTCACTATTACAGTGGAACGTTTTACCCAGGGAATTGTCTAAAAGGGATTGAATTTGTTGTTGCCTAATTGTTTTTTGGTAGGTTTCCAAACTGCATTCCTTCCATCTATAGCATTTCTTAATGTTACTCAGTTACTTTGGCTTTGATGCCTCATGATTGAGTTGTGCCAAAGCAAGTGAAATAGATAATAAACAAAAGTGAAATAAACAATAAAAAATGTACAGTAAACATTACACTCACTAAAGTTTAGGACTAACTCTGTACGGTCAGATCTGGACGACTGCCACTTCAGATCCATCTCAGTCTGGCATCGTCAGTCTCTCTCGCTCAACTCTCTCTCTCTCTCACTGTCTCGCTCTCTCTCTCTCTCTCTTTCTCTCTTTCTCTCTCTCTCTCTCTCAATCTCTTTCTCTCCCTCTGTCTTTCTCCCCTCCTCTCTCTCTCTCTCTCTCTCTCTCTCTCTCTCTCTCTCTCTCTCTCTGTCTCTGTCTCTGTCTCACTCTCTCTCACTCAATTCAATTCAAGGGGCTTTATTGGCATAGGAAACATATGCTAACATTGCCAAAGCAAGTGAAATAGATAATATACAAAAGTGAAATAAACAATAAAATGAACAGTAAACATTACACTCACAGAAGTTCCAAAAGAATAAAGACATTACAAATGTCATATTATGTATATACACACTGTTGTAAAGATGTGCAAATGGTTCATGTACAAAAGGGAAAATAAATAAGCATAAATATGGGTTCTATTTACAATGGTGTTTGTTCTTCACTGGTTGACCTTGTCTTGTTGCAACAGGTCACAAATCTTGCTGCTGTGATGGCACACTGTGGTATTTCACGCAGTAGATATGGGAGTTTATCAAAATCGGTTTGTTTTCAAATTCTTTGTTGGTCTGTGTAATCTGAGGGAAATATGTGTATCTAATATGGCTATACATTGGGCAGGAGGTCAGGAAGTGCAGCTCAGTTTCCACCTCATTTTGTGGGCAGTGTGCACATAGCCTGTCTTCTCTTGAGAGCCAGGTCTGCCTATGGCGGCCGTTCTCAATGGCAAGGCTATGCTGACTGAGTCTGTACATAGTCAAAGCTTTCCTTAAGTTTGGGTCATTCACAGTGGTCAGGTATGCTGCCACTGTACACTCTCTGTTTAGGGCCAAATAGCATCTCTCTCAGTCAGACTCAGTGACTTAACATGCAGATATGGTAATGACTTCCTGTTTATATCCCGGCACTACCCTGCCAGCCCAGAGAGGGGCCTCCGCTGTCACCCTACAGGAATGTGTGTGTGCACACGCACATGTGTGTGTGTGTGTATGTTTGTGTGCGTCTCTAACACTATCCCCCTTTCAGAACGGGAGCTATGAATTTAAAAAGCTAAAAATGCCATTCAAACCGAACTTGAGTGTTTTTTATTGCTGTGATAGTGTAGTGACTTCTTATGTGTTGATAGACAGATGTTAGT
>NC_068447.1:15378816-15463816 GCF_023373465.1 Oncorhynchus keta
TAGAAGTTAACACATGCAACACACTCTCTAGGCTTAAGTTGCTATAATTTCATCAGAGATCATATATACATTTACATTTACATTTAAGTCATTTAGCAGACGCTCTTATCCAGAGCGACTTACAAATTGGTGCATACACCTTATGACATCCAGTGGAACAGCCACTTTACAATAGTGCATCTAAATCTTTTGGGGGGGGTGAGAAGGATTACTTACCCTATCCTAGGTATTCCTTGAAGAGGTGGGGTTTCAGGTGTCTCCGGAAGGTGGTGATTGACTCCGCTGTCCTGGCGTCGTGAGGGAGTTTGTTCCACCATTGGGGGCCAGAGCAGCGAACAGTTTTGACTGGGCTGAGCGGGAACTGTACTTCCTCAGTGGTAGGGAGGCGAGCAGGCCAGAGGTGGATGAACGCAGTGCCCTTGTTTGGGTGTAGGGCCTGATCAGAGCCTGGAGGTACTGAGGTGCCGTTCCCCTCACAGCTCCGTAGGCAAGCACCATGGTCTTGTAGCGGATGCGAGCTTCAACTGGAAGCCAGTGGAGAGAGCGGAGGAGCGGGGTGACGTGAGAGAACTTGGGAAGGTTGAACACCAGACGGGCTGCGGCGTTCTGGATGAGTTGTAGGGGTTTAATGGCACAGGCAGGGAGCCCAGCCAACAGCGAGTTGCAGTAATCAAGACGGGAGATGACAAGTGCCTGGATTAGGACCTGTGCCGCTTCCTGTGTGAGGCAGGGTCGTACTCTGCGGATGTTGTAGAGCATGAACCTACAGGAACGGGACACCGCCTTGATGTTAGTTGAGAACGACAGGGTGTTGTCCAGGATCACGCCAAGGTTCTTAGCGCTCTGGGAGGAGGACACAATGGAGTTGTCAACCGTGATGGCGAGATCATGGAACGGGCAGTCCTTCCCCGGGAGGAAGAGGAGCTCCGTCTTGCTGAGGTTCAGCTTGAGGTGGTGATCCGTCATCCACACTGATATGTCTGCCAGACATGCAGAGATGCGATTCGCCACCTGGTCATCAGAAGGGGGAAAGGAGAAGATTAATTGTGTGTCGTCTGCATAGCAATGATAGGAGAGACCATGTGAGGTTATGACAGAGCCAAGTGACTTGGTGTATAGCGAGAATAAGAGAGGGCCTAGAACAGAGCCCTGGGGGACACCAGTGGTGAGAGCGCGTGGTGAGGAGACAGATTCTCGCCACGCCACCTGGTAGGAGCGACCTGTCAGGTAGGACGCAATCCAAGCGTGGGCCGCGCCGGAGATGCCCAACTCGGAGAGGGTGGAGAGGAGGATCTGATGGTTCACAGAATCGAAGGCAGCCGATAGGTCTAGAAGGATGAGATCAGAGGAGAGAGAGTTAGCTTTAGCAGTGCGGAGCGCCTCCGTGATACAGAGAAGAGCAGTCTCATTTGAATGACTAGTCTTGAAACCTGACTGATTTGGATCAAGAAGGTAATTCTGAGAGAGATAGCGGTAGAGCTGGCCAAGGACGGCACGCTCAAGAGTTTTGGAGAGAAAAGAGAGAAGGGATACTGGTCTGTAGTTGTTGACATCGGAGGGATCGAGTGTAGGTTTTTTCAGAAGGGGTGCAACTCTCGCTCTCTTGAAGACGGGAGGGACGTAGCCAGCGGTCAGGGATGAGTTGATGAGCGAGGTGAGGTAAGGGAGAAGGTCTCCGGAAATGGTCTGGAGAAGAGAGGAGGGGATAGGGTCAAGCGGGCAGGTTGTTGGGCGGCCGGCCGTCACAAGACGCGAGATTTCATCTGGAGAGAGAGGGGAGAAAGAGGTCAGAGCATAGGGTAGGGCAGTGTGAGCAGAACCAGCGGTGTCGTTTGACTTAGCAAACGAGGATCGGATGTCGTCGACCTTCTTTTCAAAATGGTTGACGAAGTCATCTGCAGAGAGGGAGGAGAGGGGGGGGGGAGGATTCAGGAGGGAGGAGAAGGTGGCAAAGAGCTTCCTAGGGTTAGAGGCAGATGCTTGGAATTTAGAATGGTAGAAAGTGGCTTTAGCAGCAGAGACAGATGAGGAAAATGTAGAGAGGAGGGAGTGAAAGGATGCCAGGTCCGCAGGGAGGCGAGTTTTCCTCCATTTCCGCTCGGCTGCCCGGAGCCCTGTTCTGTGAGCTCGCAATGAGTCGTCGAGCCACGGAGCGGGAGGGGAGGACCGAGCCGGCCTGGAGGATAGGGGACATAGAGAGTCAAAGGATGCAGAAAGGGAGGAGAGGAGGGTTGAGGAGGCAGAATCAGGAGATAGGTTGGAGAAAGTTTGAGCAGAGGGAAGAGATGATAGGATGGAAGATATAATCATTCAGATTGATTCAAACTATGACAGATCATCAGACTTTGAACTCTATGGGCTTGGAGAGGCACTTCTCACTATCTTACACGTTGGTTTGTGGCCTCTCTCTCTCTCTTCCTCTCTGCCCCTCAGTCTGTTCATGTCTGTCACTATCCTGCCATGATCATGATAGCACCACACAACGTCCTAACACATGGAACACACCTTCATGAGTCAAGTCGAAAGCACTGAAGGGCTGGTGTGTGGGAAGTTGCCAAAAACCTATCTTACAGTTCTTTACGCTCCTTTGAAAAATAACTCTTATGTCCTCTTTTTTTCTCTTCTTGACTGGTTGCACATCCGTTGTTAACTTGCTGACCCTACGATGAAGACTAAGACAGTGATTGTGCAAGTAATTCTGTAGCTAGCAAATATTCTTGGCTTCAAAACATTCACTATCAGTTTTTCACACAACCAGAACTACCTAGCGTTCGCTAGTTAGATAAAACCTTGCACAGATAAATAGGGCTGCAAGATTAATCGAATAATGATAAAAATTGCAACATTTACATGTCTAATATCCATATCGCAATATTTTGAAATGCCACTCAGCAGCATATAACATCCACTTTTATAGTTACACTCAGTGTTTTTCTCCTCTTGCGAATGCTTCCCTCATCCCCACCCTGTCACTCAAACAGCGCAGATCCATTCACTTTAAGTCTGCATACTGTTCTGTTAGGTCAAATGCAGTCAACAGATTGTTACAAACAAGAACGATGCTGCTTTCCACTTTGCATCTGAATATAAATCCTTCTATTTCCAAAAGTGTTTTTTACACATGTTGCATGTTAAATCAATGGAAAAGAAAAGCACAATATGTTTACGTTCATACACTTTTTACTTCAACTTCCCGGCTCCTACGCCTTTGACAGTGATTATGATCAGAACAAAAAGTGAAACGGAATGATGTTCCTGGAAAGACCACGTCTCCTGAACCTTTTTTACTGCATTGTTTATGTAAACACATGTTTCCCCATGCCAATAAAGCCCTTTGAATTGAACTGAAAGATGGGGAGAGAGAGGGGGGAGAGAGGGGAGGGAGAGAGGGGGAGGGGAGAGAGAGAGAGAGAGGGAGAGAGAGAGAGAGGGAGAGAGAGAGAGGGAGAGAGAGAGAGAGAGAGAGAGAGAGAGAGAGAGAGAGAGAGAGAGAGAGAGAGAGAGAGAGAGAGGGAGAGAGAGAGGGAGGGGGAGGGAGGGAGAGAGAGAGGGAGAGAGAGAGAGAGGGGGGAGAGAGGGGGAGAGAGAGAGAGAGAGGGGGAGACGAAGGGAGAGAGAGCGGGGGGAGGGGGAGAGAGGGGGGGAGAAGGAGAGAGAAAGAGGGGGAGGAGGGAGAGAGAGAGAGGGGGTGGGAGAGAGAGAGGGAGAGAGAGAGAGGGGGGGGAGGAGAGAGACAGAGAGAGAGAGCGAGAGAGGGGGGTGTCTGCGTGTTTGTGCTCCACCCCTGTACCTGATTGATGATTAGTAAGGAACTCCCCTCATTTGGTTGTCTAGGTCTTAATAAAAAATAAAAAAAAACAGCCGACAATAGGCCCTCCGTGGAATAAGTTTGACACCCCTGGTCTAGAGTGATTAGAATCCAGCTGCAGTGGGGAGAGACACAGTGTCTTGCTCTCCCTGTGTGGTGAGTGTGTAGTAGTTAGTGTGGGCTTAGTCATGCAGGCCACACACTGGAAGGATGAAGGATCCACTGTTTGTCGTTCTGGACCACTGCTATGGCCATTAAACCGGGCTGTGTATTGTTCTAAATGTTGTGGTTTCCAAACCACCATACCCTCCACACCCACCAAGTTCACTTTTGTTTCTCAGCTGATGTAATTTCCTGTAGTCCTAAAACACAGCATCTATTTTTACCCTCTGACATTCTGCACAGGCCTCGTAAACAATGAGAACTAGACCAGTCTGTAATGTGCTGATAAGAGTACATGCTGTACGTTTCTTTTCTAATATGGACAGTTTTATTAGGAAGTTCATAACATCAAAACTGTGTCTTCAAACAGAGAGTGTCTTCAAACAGACAGCAGGTGGGAAATCTGCTTCAACCAGGCATTAACATAGCATTGACCTAATCACTCAGCTGAATTGATGACCGTGATAAGTTGATCAGCTGAATTGATGACCGTGATAAGTTGATCAGCTGAATTGATGACCATGATAAGTTGATCAGCTGAATTGATGACCGTGATAAGTTGATCAGCTGAATTGATGACCATGATAAGTTGATCAGCTGAATTGATGACCGTGATAAGTTGATCAGCTGAATTGATGACCATGATAAGTTGATCAGCTGAATTGATGACCATGATAAGTTGATCAGCTGAATTGATGACCGTGATAAGTTGATCAGCTGAATTGATGACCATGATAAGTTGATCAGCTGAATTGATGACCGTGATAAGTTGATCAGCTGAATTGATGACCATGATAAGTTGATCAGCTGAATTGATGACCGTGATAAGTTGATCAGCTGAATTGATGACCGTGATAAGTTGATCAGCTGAATTGATGACCGTGATAAGTTGATCAGCTGAATTGATGACCATGATAAGTTGATCAGCTGAATTGATGACCATGATAAGTTGATCAGCTGAATTGATGACCATGATAAGTTGATCAGCTGAATTGATGACCATGATAAGTTGATCAGCTGAATTGATGACCGTGATAAGTTGATCAGCTGAATTGATGACCGTGATAAGTTGATCAGCTGAATTGATGACCGTGATAAGTTGATCAGCTGAATCGAGTGTGTTAGTGATGGGCTGGAATGAATTTCTGTGCACATAGTGGCCATCAGTACCAGTGTTGCCCATTCTTGCTAAAGAACATCCACTATGTCCAAAGCCTTATCCATCTTCCATGACGACACGATTTAGATATAGATTTTATTGGGATTCTCATTAGCTGACGCCAATGGTGACAGCTAGTCTTACTGGGGTCCGAAATATAACGAAAAACACATTACAGACTAAATATTTGACAATTGACGTACATTAGGAACACATGAACATGCACATTACAGACTTACACACATATATTACTACATATGCATATGCCTTAACTAAGTTAACTAGGTCAGGTAGGGGAGAGGCATTGTGTTGGCAGGTGTTGTTTCATTGATTTTTGAAAGATAATTTGGCTGTTTGCTTGAGTAATTTTAAATGGAAAGCATTCAGAAAGTATTCAGACCCCTTGACTTTTTCCAAATATTGTTTACGTTACAGCCTTATTCTAAAATGGATTAAATTACATTTGTATTTTTCCTCATCAATCTACTCACAATACCCCATAATGACAAAGTAAAAACAAATGTGTTAAAAATAAAAAACTGAAATAACACATTTACATCAGTATTCAGACCCTTTGCTCAGTACTTTGTTGAAGCACCCTTGGCAAAGATTACAGCCTTGAGTCTTCTTGGTTATGACGCTACAAGCTCGGTACACCTGTATTTGTGGAGTTTCTCCAATTCCTCTCTGCAGATCCTCTCAAGTTCTGTCAGGTTGGATGGGGAGCGTTTGATCCGTTTCAAGTCCGGGCTCGAGGTGGGCCACTCAAGGACATTCAGAGACTTGTCCCGAAGCCACTCCTGTGTTTTCTTGGCTGTGTGCTTAGGGTCGCTGTCCTGTTGGAAGGTGAACCTTTGCCCCAGTCTGAGGTCCTGAGCGCTCTGGAGCAGGTTTTCATCAAGGATCTCTCTGTACTTTGCTCTGTTCATTTTTGCCTCGATCCCGACTAGTCTCCCAGTCCAAGCCGCTGAAAAATAGCCCCACAGCATGATGCTGCCCCCACCATGCTTCACCATAGGGGTGGTGCCAGGTTTCCTCCAGAAGTGAGACTTGGCATTCAGGCTAAAGAGTTCAATCTTGGTTTCATTAGACCAGAGAATCTTGTTTTTTCATGGTCTAAGAGACTTTAGGTGTCTTTTGGCAAACTCCAAGCAGGCTGTCATGTGTCTTTTACTGAGGAATGGCTTCCGTCTGGCCACTCTATCATAAATGCCTGATTGGTGGAGTGCTGCAGAGATGGTTATCCTTCTGGAAGATTCTCCCATCTCCACAGAGGAACTATAGAGCTCTGTCAGAGTGACCATCGGGTTCTTGGTCACCTCTCTGACCAAGGCCCTTCTCCCCCGATTGCTCAATTTGGGCGGGTGGCCAGCTCTAGGAAGAGTCTTGGTGGTTCCTAACTTCTTCCATTTAAGAATGGAGGCCACTGTGTTCTTGGGGACCTTCAATGCTGCTGACATGTTTTGGTACCCTTCCCCAGATCTGTGCCTCGACACAATTCTGTCTCAGAGCTCTACGGGCAATTCCTTTGACCTCATGGCTTGGTTTTTGCTCTGACATGCACTATCAACTGTGGGATCTAATATAGACTGTGTGCCTTTCCAAATCATGTCCAATCAATTCAATTTACCACAGGTGGACTCCAATCAAGTTATATAAACATCTTAAGGATGATTAATGGGAACAGGATGCACCTGAGCTCAAATTCAAGTCTCATAGCTAAGGGTCTGAATAGTTATGTAAATATGGTATTTCTGTTTTTTATTTTTAATACATTTGCAAACATTTGTAAAAGCCTGTTTTCACATGGTGGGGGTATTGTGTGTAGATTGCTGAGGATTTATTTTTAATTATAATCCATTTTAGAATAAGGCTGCATCATAACAAAATGTAGAAAAAGTCAAGGGGTCTGAAAAGTTTACGAAGGCACTGTAATTCTGTGCTTTGCCTTGAATTCGTTTTGGATTTAGGTACTGCGAAGAGACCCCTGGTGGCATGTCTGGTGGGGTAAGTATGTCTGTCAGAGCTATATGTAAGGTTATTATTCAGACAATGTGGAATTTGTAACACAATAATATATTGTTTTAAAGTAAGAATTAATGCAATCAATCTCGACTCTAGTTTATTACGAGCCACCCATTCCAAAACTCTTCGTTTAGGGTTGCAGTGATTTCACTAGCTGTGCCAGCTGACGTGTATAATGTTGAATCATCAGCGTACATAGTCACACAGGCTTTATTAATGCTAGAGGTAAATCATTAGTTACAATAGAGAACAGTAGGGCCAAGAGAGCTGCTTTGTTGAATACACCAGCTACTGATTCAACTCCCTGAAGGCTGATGGGTAAAAGCTCCTTGACCTGAATCTGTTAAGACGACATCAAAGTCCCTGATGTTATTGTCATGCCAATGTAGGAGTGCACAGTCACACACATATGCACAAATGTGCACAAACTTACACAAACTTACACACACACATATATATATATATATGTATAACAAAACCATACTTGAGAAAGTATTTGTTTGTGTGTGTGTGTGTGTGTGTGTGTGTGTGTGTGTGTGTGTGTGTGTGTGTGTGTGTGTGTGTGTGTGCGTGCGTGCGTGCGTGCGTGCGTGCGTGCGTGCGTGCGTGCGTGCGCGCGTGCGTGTGTGTGTGTGTGCATGTGTGTGTGTAATGGTTAATGTGTTTCTCCCCCTGTCTGTTGTGACACTCTCCAAGCAGAAACAGGTCTGCACAGTGAAGACTGCCTGCATGACCAGAGATTGTGTATATAATATGATATTGTATTGAATAGGCCTGTAGGTATTGTGTTTGGTGTGTAGATAAATATTGTACTGTGATATCTTAAGGGTGGTGACAGGGTGGGTGGATATTTACACTGTTAGGATAAACCAGTGATTGAGGAGGTGGACAAACGACACACAGAGCCAAAACAACAGCCTGATTTAGATTAGAACAATCACTACCTTATCAGACTTTAGAGGGATTGGCTGTGTGTGCGTGCGTGCGTGGGCAGATTTTTGGGTGTGCGGCGGGTGGGTGGGTGCATTGGTTGGCTGGCTGGCTGGTTGGCTGGCTGGCTGGTTGGCTGGCTGGCTCCTTTCTGTCCAGCTTTAAGCCCTGCAGGCATGTGCCAGTGTTCTGAGTTTTAGGTGGGGCTGATCAACTCACAAGGGAGCATCCAGAGAGGTTAACAGTTAACTATGTATGGCCTGTTGGGAGGTGGTGTAAACATAACATGTGAAACGGGAACAGTTTCCGTCTACACATTCCTCTCTCTCTGTGCTGGAGACATGGTGCTACTTAAACATTAGTGTATTAGAGATGGAGACATGGTGCTACTTAAACATTAGTGTATTAGAGATGGAGACATGGTGCTACTTAAACATTAGTGTATTAGAGATGGAGACATGGTGATAGATATATTAGTGTATTAGAGATGGAGACATGGTGCTACTTAAACATTAGTGTATTAGAGATGGAGACATGGTGCTACTTAAACATTAGTGTATTAGAGATGGAGACATGGTGCTACTTAAACATTAGTGTATTAGAGATGGAGACATGGTGATAGATATATTAGTGTATTAGAGATGGAGACATGGTGATAGATATATTAGTGTATTAGAGATGGAGACATGGTGCTACTTAAACATTAGTGTATTAGAGATGGAGACATGGTGCTACTTAAACATTAGTGTATTAGAGATGGAGACATGGTGCTACTTAAACATTAGTGTATTAGAGATGGAGACATGGTGCTACTTAAACATTAGTGTATTAGAGATGGAGACATGGTGCTACTTAAACATTAGTGTATTAGAGATGGAGACATGGTGCTACTTAAACATTAGTGTATTAGAGATGGAGACATGGTGCTACTTAAACATTAGTGTATTAGAGATGGAGACATGGTGATAGATATATTAGTGTATTAGAGATGGAGACATGGTGATAGATATATTAGTGTATTAGAGATGGAGACATGGTGCTACTTAAACATTAGTGTATTAGAGATGGAGACATGGTGCTACTTAAACATTAGTGTATTAGAGATGGAGACATGGTGATAGATATATTAGTGTATTAGAGATGGAGACATGGTGCTACTTAAACATTAGTGTATTAGAGATGGAGACATGGTGCTACTTAAACATTAGTGTATTAGAGATGGAGACATGGTGATAGATATATTAGTGTATTAGAGATGGAGACATGGTGCTACTTAAACATTAGTGTATTAGAGATGGAGACATGGTGATAGATATATTAGTGTATTAGAGATGGAGACATGGTGCTACTTAAACATTAGTGTATTAGAGATGGAGACATGGTGATAGATATATTAGTGTATTAGAGATGGAGACATGGTGCTACTTAAACATTAGTGTATTAGAGATGGAGACATGGTGATAGTTAAACATTAGTGTATTAGAGATGGAGACATGGTGATAGATATATTAGTGTATTAGAGATGGAGACATGGTGCTACTTAAACATTAGTGTATTAGAGATGGAGACATGGTGATAGATATATTAGTGTATTAGAGATGGAGACATGGTGATAGTTAAACATTAGTGTATTAGAGATGGAGACATGGTGATAGATATATTAGTGTATTAGAGATGGAGACATGGTGCTACTTAAACATTAGTGTATTAGAGATGGAGACATGGTGCTAATTAAACATTAGTGTATTATAGATGGAGACATGGTGATAGATATATTAGTGTATTAGAGATGGAGACATGGTGATAGTTAAACATTAGTGTATTAGAGATGGAGACATGGTGATAGATATATTAGTGTATTAGAGATGGAGACATGGTGCTACTTAAACATTAGTGTATTAGAGATGGAGACATGGTGCTACTTAAACATTAGTGTATTAGAGATGGAGACATGGTGATAGATATATTAGTGTATTAGAGATGGAGACATGGTGATAGTTAAACATTAGTGTATTAGAGATGGAGACATGGTGATAGATATATTAGTGTATTAGAGATGGAGACATGGTGCTACTTAAACATTAGTGTATTAGAGATGGAGACATGGTGCTACTTAAACATTAGTGTATTAGAGATGGAGACATGGTGATAGATATATTAGTGTATTAGAGATGGAGACATGGTGCTACTTAAACATTAGTGTATTAGAGATGGAGACATGGTGATAGATATATTAGTGTATTAGAGATGGAGACATGGTGATAGTTAAACATTAGTGTATTAGAGATGGAGACATGGTGTTAGTTAAACATTAGTGTATTAGAGATGGAGACATGGTGATAGATATATTAGTGTATTAGAGATGGAGACATGGTGTTAGTTAAACATTAGTGTATTAGAGATGGAGACATGGTGATAGTTAAACATTAGTGTATTAGAGATGGAGACATGGTGTTAGTTAAACATTAGTGTATTAGAGATGGAGACATGGTGATAGATATATTAGTGTATTAGAGATGGAGACATGGTGATAGTTAAACATTAGTGTATTAGAGATGGAGACATGGTGATAGATATATTAGTGTATTAGAGATGGAGACATGGTGTTAGATATATTAGTGTATTAGAGATGGAGACATGGTGATAGATATATTAGTGTATTAGAGATGGAGACATGGTGTTAGTTAAACATTAGTGTATTAGAGATGGAGACATGGTGATAGATATATTAGTGTATTAGAGATGGAGACATGGTGATAGATATATTAGTGTATTAGAGATGGAGACATGGTGTTAGTTAAACATTAGTGTATTAGAGATGGAGACATGGTGATAGTTAAACATTAGTGTATTAGAGATGGAGACATGGTGTTAGTTAAACATTAGTGTATTAGAGATGGAGACATGGTGATAGATATATTAGTTTATTAGAGATGGAGACGTGGTGATAGTTAAACATTAGTGTATTAGAGATGGAGACATGGTGATAGATATATTAGTGTATTAGAGATGGAGACATGGTGATAGATATATTAGTGTATTAGAGATGGAGACATGGTGATAGATATATTAGTGTATTAGAGATGGAGACATGGTGATAGTTAAACATTAGTGTATTAGAGATGGAGACATGGTGATAGATATATTAGTGTATTAGAGATGGAGACATGGTGTTAGTTAAACATTAGTGTATTAGAGATGGAGACATGGTGATATATATATTAGTGTATTAGAGATGGAGACATGGTGATTGTTAAACATTAGTGTATTAGAGATGGAGACATGGTGATAGATATATTAGTGTATTAGAGATGGAGACATGGTGATAGTTAAACATTAGTGTATTAGAGATGGAGACATGGTGATAGATATATTAGTGTATTAGAGATGGAGACATGGTGATAGTTAAACATTAGTGTATTAGAGATGGAGACATGGTGATTGTTAAACATTAGTGTATTAGAGATGGAGACATGGTGATAGTTAAACATGAGTGTATTAGAGATGGAGACATGGTGATAGTTAAACATTAGTGTATTAGAGATGGAGACATGGTGTTAGTTAAACATTAGTGTATTAGAGATGGAGACATTGTGATAGTTAAACATTAGTGTATTAGAGATGGAAACATGGTGATTGTTAAACATTAGTGTATTAGAGATGGAGACATGGTGATATATACATTAGTGTATTAGAGATGGAGACATGGTGATAGTTAAACATTAGTGTATTAGAGATGGAGACATGGTGATATATACATTAGTGTATTAGAGATGGAGACATGGTGATAGTTAAACATTAGTGTATTAGAGATGGAGACATGGTGATAGTTAAACATTAGTGTATTAGAGATGGAGACATGGTGATATATACATTAGTGTATTAGAGATGGAGACATGGCGATAGTTAAACATTAGTGTATTAGAGATGGAGACATGGTGATAGTTAAACATTAGTGTATTAGAGATGGAGACATGGTGATATATATATTAGTGTATTAGAGATGGAGACATGGTGATAGTTAAACATTAGTGTATTAGAGATGGAGACATGGTGATTGTTAAACATTAGTGTATTAGAGATGGAGACATGGTGATTGTTAAACATTAGTGTATTAGAGATGGAGACATGGTGATAGATATATTAGTGTATTAGAAATGGAGACATGGTGATAGATATATTAGTGTATTAGAGATGGAGACATGGTGATAGATATATTAGTGTATTAGAGATGGAGACATGGTGATTGTTAAACATTAGTGTATTAGAGATGGAGACATGGTGATAGATATATTAGTGTATTAGAGATGGAGACATGGTGATAGTTAAACATTAGTGTATTAGAGATGGAGACATGGTGATAGATATATTAGTGTATTAGAAATGGAGACATGGTGATAGATATATTAGTGTATTAGAGATGGAGACATGGTGATAGATATATTAGTGTATTAGAAATGGAGACATGGTGATAGATATATTAGTGTATTAGAGATGGAGACATGGTGATAGATATATTAGTGTATTAGAGATGGAGACATGGTGATAGATATATTAGTGTATTAGAGATGGAGACATGGTGATAGTTAAACATTAGTGTATTAGAGATGGAGACATGGTGATAGATATATTAGTGTATTAGAAATGGAGACATGGTGATAGATATATTAGTGTATTAGAAATGGAGACATGGTGATAGATATATTAGTGTATTAGAGATGGAGACATGGTGATAGATATATTAGTGTATTAGAAATGGAGACATGGTGATAGATATATTAGTGTATTAGAGATGGAGACATGGTGATAGATATATTAGTGTATTAGAGATGGAGACATGGTGATAGTTAAACATTAGTGTATTAGAGATGGAGACATTGTGATAGATATATTAGTGTATTAGAAATGGAGACATGGTGATAGATATATTAGTGTATTAGAGATGGAGACATGGTGATAGATATATTAGTGTATTAGAGATGGAGACATGGTGATTGTTAAACATTAGTGTATTAGAGATGGAGACATGGTGTTAGTTAAACATTAGTGTATTAGAGATGGAGACATGGTGATAGATATATTAGTGTATTAGAGATGGAGACATGGTGATAGATATATTAGTGTATTAGAGATGGAGACATGGTGATAGATATATTAGTGTATTAGAAATGGAGACATGGTGATAGATATATTAGTGTATTAGAGATGGAGACATGGTGATAGTTAAACATTAGTGTATTAGAGATGGAGACATGGTGATAGTTAAACATTAGTGTATTAGAGATGGAGACATGGTGATAGATATATTAGTGTATTAGAGATGGAGACATGGTGATTGTTAAACATTAGTGTCTGGCTGCAGTGGAAACCCCAAAAACTAAAGCTTTGTTTATTGTCTATTCTCTTATCTCTGTGTGTGTGGGGGAGTGAGCAGTGGAGGACAATTCTATCACACGTAATTTCACAGACACACACACACACAAAAAGTCAAGCACACAAACAAGCACACACAGACACGTACACTCACTGCTCTGAATGCAAGACACATGTCTGTAAAGCCCCTGTCACGGCCCATGCTGTAGGTGTGTAAGGACGTCTAGCTGTTGTGTCACATTCCGCTGCTGTGTTGTCATTGGCTGTGACAGTACTTTGCTTTGTGTTGTTGTAGTGTTCTTAATGATTCCCCGGTTTTCACTTGAACCCAAAATCTCAGGAGGAAGTCCCCTGAATGGTGTAGGTGACTTCCAAACACACACACACACACACACACACACACACACACACACACACACACACACACACACACACACACACACACACACACACACACACACACACACACACACACACACACACACACACACACACACACACACACACACACACACACACACACACACCACCAACCCCACTGTGTTCTGAAACTGAAGCTTTTCCACACTGAGGAAGCTGAATGTGTTTTAGAGATCAGGTTGCCTTTCCCTGTAGCCCACATGGAACCTGAGTACTCCTGCAGCTCAATCAGAAGAATAGTTCTCATTAGTTTACATTCCATACTATCCTGGCCAGTACATTCATCATGCATTAATGTGTCCACATAGACATGTAGATAGACTGTGTTGGGAGTTGATGGTATTTTGCAGATGTTTCCCTAGCAACAGTCACAGGTTGGGAAGAGGACTGTGTTAATGACCTGACTTGAGTTCAGGTATGGAAAACATGTAGCATTCCGCATCAGAGCTGGCAGCACAGTGCAAGAATGGAATTCTGGGAGGGTTGACATGAAATGACCAAGATTAGTTGGGCGGGACAGGGGGGTGCTGATGATGTCATCAATAGTAGGGATGAAGGCAGCGCTGGCTAAAGTTGGTTTAAAGACGCACAGATTAATGCGACGTCCTTCTCTTTTCTCCTCAGTCACAGAACTAGAACACAACTGATCAAACCAGGGAGCAGCACTGTTCAGGGCAGCCTGTCTGACCCAGAGACAGAGGGACTGAAGGGGTGGAAGAGAGGAGAGATGCCTGCCTAGACTAGCAGGGGACTGGGGATCTATGTCTGCCAGTGAATGTGACTGGAAGTCTACATTGCCTGGAGTTAGTGAAATCGGGCATGCTTGGCCTCAGCAAGTAGAGGGGATGTGAATCTAATGCAGAGTAACTGGTGATGGGGATGTTTCTCTTCTCCTGCAGAGTAACTGGTGAGGGGGATGTTTCTCTTCTCCTGCAGAGTAACTGGTGAGGAGGATGTTTCTCTCCTCCTGCAGAGTAACTGGTGAGGGGGATGTTTCTCTTCTCCTGCAGAGTAACTGGTGAGGGGGATGTTTCTCTTCTCCTGCAGAGTAACTGGTGAGGAGGATGTTTCTCTCCTCCTGCAGAGTAACTGGTGAGGGGGATGTTTCTCTTCTCCTGCAGAGTAACTGGTGAGGGGGATGTTTCTCTTCTCCTGCAGAGTAACTGGTGAGGGGGATGTTTCTCTTCTCCTGCAGAGTAACTGGTGAGGGGGATGTTTCTCTTCTCCTGCAGAGTAACTGGTGAGGGGAATGTTTATCTTCTGTATAGTAACTGGTGAGGGGAATGTTTCTCTTCTGCATAGTAACTGCTCTCTGTCATCTTTCTCTTTCTCCCTCTCTCTTCCCTCCCCTCTCTTTCTCTCTCTCCCATTGTCGCTCTAATGTTGCTCAACCTTTTCACCTGTTCCAGCAATAGTTTGCCACCTACTATCATCTCTACAGACATTTGGGAATTTCTGTGGATCTCCTAGATATCTTGGCTAAGGGTTAGCTCTATGGGGAGGCTTTACTATTTAATATGCCTGGTCCTGGGGCTTTGAGTGTCTTTGTGTTCCGCCGAAAAGCAGATTATTTCACTAGGGCTGCTCGCTTTTCCCAGAACCCCCTGCAAAGCCAGTGGATCGGCCACTCCTTCTTGAAGTTCCATACTGGAGACGTTACCACAGAAACCTCACGTACAGGCACACAGGCATGTGTGTACAGACACTCACACACACACATGCACAATGCCCTCTCAGTCAGTAACCATTCTCTGAGAGGGACAGAGGAGAATATAGGCTGTATTCCTGTAACAGGAGACTGTACTGCCTGTGCAGAGCCGTAATGGTACCCATGCCAGCTGCTGAGCCAATTGGGTGACAGTCATTATGAAGAAACTGGATTCCGCGGCTCCTGACAGCATGGAGGATGTGTTGTTATGTCTCAGGGCTCAACTGATTTACTGAGGGGATTTACTAGGTGTAAACCATTGGGGACAGACTCATGGTTGTCATTAGGCAGGGCAGAGTAGAGAAGAATAGTAAGTGGATGGTTGAGCCATAGACAATATAACAATTATGTCTTAACCACCCTCTAACTATTCTGCTCCTCTCCGCCTGATGAGAACTGACGACTGTGGTGTTCCATATCTATGGGTTGAGCCTTGTAGGGTAATAACAAACTGTGCCCTTTCATAGAGGGCTGCATGGCCTGTCATTACTCTGCTAATCAACCTTCAGAGTCTGTGGGAACTCAGCCTCTCTACTATCCCTCCTCTTTGTTCCCACACACACAGCACCGTGCCCAAGGCTAGACCCTCACACACACACATACACACACATACATACATATACACACACACACACACACACACACACACACACACACACACACACACACACACACACACACACACACACACACACACACACACACACACACACACACACACACACACACACACACACACACACACAAATATACACACACATCAGAATCATCCCTGGCTAAACATTGCTCAGGAACTCTGTTTTCTCTTCAGCAAGACAAAGTAACCTAAACCCCTTAGCGCACACACACACAATAAGAGGGGATTGAGGTATTGAGACAGTGTCTTTGTGTGCGTCCTGTAATCTCATGCTGAAAGGGTCACATTCTTTGTTTATGCAGTAAGGGAAGAGGCCTCAGATACAGCCTCTCTAGTGGTGCCCTGAGGGGGAGAGAGAAAGAGAGAGAGAGAGAGAGAGAGAGAGAGAGAGAGAGAGAGAGAGAGAGAGAGAGAGAGAGAGAGAGAGAGAGAGAGAGAGAGAGAGAGAGAGAGAGAGAGAGAGAGAGAGAGAGAGAGAGAGAGAGAGAGAGAGAGAGAGAGAGAGAGAGAGAGAGAGAGAGAGAGAGAGAGAGAGAGAGAGAGGGAGATGGACTCACTTGTGGCCCTCTTTGTTACAGAGAGCTACTAGTCCCAGCAGTAAGACAGGGAAGGGACTCAGCGGATATTCTAATTTGGTATAGATTAGTCCAAAATTTATTAAAATAGGAGCATTTTACATGTGGTTAGAAATGAATAGGGACATTATCTCAACAGAGTAAAATGTCCTCCTGTGTCCTACCTATATCCCCCAATAGAAACTCTATACTTTAATGACGTCAGCTTCTCCATGCTAGAGGGGGAGATCAACCATTTCCACACCCAGGGATAACATAAAACTCGACATCCCAGAATCAGTTCTAGCACCCATTTCCCTCTATGGTTGTGAGGTCTGGGGTCCACTAACTAACCAATAATTCACAAAATGAGACAAACACATTATTGAGAGACTGAATTCAGAATTCAGCAAAAACACATTACCGGTCAAAAGGTTTAGAACACCTACTCATTCAATGGTTTTTCTTTATTTTTACTATTTTCTACATTGTAGTGAAGACATCTAAACTATGAAATAACACATATGGAATCATGTAGTAACCAAAAAAAGTGTTAAACAAATTGAATTTTTTTTTATATTTCAGATTCATATAGCCACACTTTACCTTGATGACAGCTTTGCACACTCTTGTCACGTGCACCGAATACAACAGGTAACCAACAGTGCAATTTTTAAGTATAAAATAGGTATTAGGTAACAATAGATAAGTAAAGAAAAAAAAATAGTAAAATGACAGTGAAAATAACAGTTGCGAGCCTATATACAGGTGGTACTGGTACAGAGTCAATGTGGGGCCTATATACAGGTGGTACTGGTACAGAGTCAATGTGGGGCCTATATACAGGTGGTACTGGTACAGAGTCAATGTGGAGCCTATATACAGGTGGTACTGGTACAGAGTCAATGTGGAGCCTATATACAGGTGGTACTGGTACAGAGTCAATGTGGAGGCTATATACAGGTGGTACTGGTACAGAGTCAATGTGGAGGCTATATACAGGTGGTACTGGTACAGAGTCAATGTGGAGCCTATATACAGGTGGTACCGGTACAGAGTCAATGTGGAGGCTATATACAGGTGGTACTGGTACAGAGTCAATGTGGAGGCTATATACAGGTGGTATCGGTACAGAGTCAATGTGGAGGCTATATACAGGTGGTATCGGTACAGAGTCAATGAGGAGGCTATATACAGGTGGTATCGGTACAGAGTCAATGAGGAGGCTATATACAGGTGGTATCGGTACAGAGTCAATGTGGAGACTATATACAGGTGGTATCGGTACAGAGTCAATGAGGAGGCTATATACAGGTGGTATCGGTACAGAGTCAATGTGGAGCCTATATACAGGTGGTATCGGTACAGAGTCAATGTGGAGACTATATACAGGTGGTATCGGTACAGAGTCAATGAGGAGGCTATATACAGGTGGTATCGGTACAGAGTCAATGTGGAGCCTATATACAGGTGGTATCGGTACAGAGTCAATGTGGAGCCTATATACAGGTGGTATCGGTACAGAGTCAATGTGGAGGCTATATACAGGTGGTATCGGTACAGAGTCAATGTGGAGACTATATACAGGTGGTACTGGTACAGAGTCAATGTGGAGGCTATATACAGGAGGTACTGGTACAGAGTCAATGTGGAGACTATATACAGGTGGTACCGGTACAGAGTCAATGTGGAGCCTATATACAGGTGGTACCGGTACAGAGTCAATGTGGAGGCTATATACAGGTGGTACTGGTACAGAGTCAATGTGGAGGCTATATACAGGTGGTACTGGTACAGAGTCAATGTGGAGGCTATATACAGGTGGTACTGGTACAGAGTCAATGTGGAGCCTATATACAGGTGGTACTGGTACAGAGTCAATGTGGAGCCTATATACAGGTGGTACTGGTACAGAGTCAATGTGGAGCCTATATACAGGTGGTATCGGTACAGAGTCAATGTGGAGGCTATATACAGGGGGTACTGGTACAGAGTCAATGTGGAGGCTATATACAGGTGGTACCGGGAAAGAGTCAATGTGCGGGGCCACCGGTTAGTTGGGCTAATTGAGGTCATATGTAAATGTAGGTATAGTTAAAGTGAGAGGGGTTGGGGGGACTATGCAAATAGTCTGCATAGCCATTTGATTAAAAAACAGGAGTCTTATGATATGGGGGTAAAAGCTGTTGAGAAGCCTTTTGGTCCTAGACTTGGCGCTCCGGTACCGCTTGCCATGTGGTAGCAGAGAGAACAGTCTATGACTGAGGTGACTGGGGTCTTTGACAATTGTTAGGGCCTTCCTCTGACACAGCCTGGTGTAGATGTCCAGGATGGCAGGCAGCTTAGGCCCAGTGATGTACTGGGCCGTACGCACTACCCTCTGTAGTGCCTTGCGGTCGGAGGCCGAGCAGTTGCCATACCAGGCAGTGATGCTCTCGATGGTGCAGCTGTAGAAACCTTTGAGGATCTGAGGACCCATGCCAAATCTTTTCAGTCTCCTGAGGGGGAATATGTTTTCTCGTGCCCTCTTCACGACTGTCTTGGTGTGTTTGGACCATTCTAGTTTGTTGTTGATGTGGACACCAAGGAACTTGAAGCTCTCAACCTGCTCAAGAAAAGAGCTATTACATTCTGCAACTACCTAAAAGGAAGCAATTCCCAAACCGTCCATAACAAAGCCATCACCTACAGAGAGATGAACCTGGAGAAGAGTCCCCAAAGCCAGCTGGTTCTGGTACTCTGTTCACAAACACCAACAGACCCCACAGAGACCCAGGACAGCAACACAATTAGACCCAACCAAATTCTGAAAAAGCAAAAAGATAACTATTTGTTACACTGGAAAGAATCAACCAAAAAACAGAGCAAATTAGAATGTTATCTGTCCCTAAACAGAGAGCACACAGTGGCAGAATACCTGACCACTGTGACTGACCTAAAATTAAGGAAAGCTTTGACTATGTACAGACTCAGTGAGCATAGCCTTGCTATTGAGAAAGGCTGCCGTAGGCAGAGAGAGAAGACAGGCTATGTGCACACTGTCCACAAAATGAGATGGAAACTGAGCTGGCCTTCCTGACCTCCTGCCAAATGTATGACCACATTAGAGACACATATTTCCCACAGATTACACAGACCACAAATAATTTGAAAACCTCCAACATTGATAAACTCCCATATCTGTTGGGCGAAATATCACAATGTGCCATCCGGGCAGCAAAATTTGTGAACCGTTGCAATGAGAAAAGGGCAACCAGTGAAGAACAAATAACATTGTAAATACCCCCAATATTTAACGATTGACATGTCTTTATCTTTCTGAAACATTTTTGAGTGCAATGTCTACAGTTCATTTGTTTCTTCTCACTTGTTTATTTCATTAGCTTTTTAAATGTTTTAAATTTTATTTAAGGCAAGTCAGTTTTAGAACAAATTATTATTTACAATGATGGCCTACCCCTGGCCAATCCCAGATGACACTGGGCCAATTGTGCGCTGCCCTATGGGACTCCCAATCACGGCCGGATGTGATACAGCCATTTCATTGCTTTGGCAACGTAAACATATGTTTCCCATGCCAATAAAGCCCCTTTGAATTAGAGAGAAAGAGAGAGATCACTGTGAAACAGTGATGTACCAGGAGAGGAATGCACTGCCATGCGTGGGTGGGCAGTGGCAGGAGTGAGGTGTGTGCGTGCATGTGTGTGTTGAGAAGTGGAATGGTAGCTAGAGTGGCCCAGGCGGCATGTGTAATTCTCAGTGTGTGTTGAGAAGTGGAATGGTAGCTAGAGTGGCCCTGGCGGCATGTGTAATTCTCAGTGTGTGTTGAGAAGTGGAATGGTAGCTAGAGTGGCCCTGGCGGCATGTGCAATTCTCAGTGTGTGTTGAGAAGTGGAATGGTAGCTAGAGTGTCCCTGGCGGCATGTGTAATTCTCAGTGTGTGTTGAGAAGTGGAATGGTAGCTAGAGTGGCCCTGGCGGCATGTGTAATTCTCAGTGTGTGTTGAGAAGTGGAATGGTAGCTAGAGTGTCCCTGGCGGCATGTGCAATTCTCAGTGTGTGTTGAGAAGTGGAATGGTAGCTAGAGTGGCCCTGGCGGCATGTGTAATTCTCAGTGTGTGTTGAGAAGTGGAATGGTAGCTAGAGTGGCCCTGGCGGCATGTGTAATTCTCAGTGTGTGTTGAGAAGTGGAATGGTAGCTAGAGTGGCCCTGGCGGCATGTGTAATTCTCAGTGTGTGTTGAGAAGTGGAATGGTAGCTAGAGTGGCCCTGGTGGCATGTGCAATTCTCAGTGTGTGTTGTTACATCTCTGACACTTCCATCTCTCTCTCTGTCTGATATCGCTCTCTCCGGTCCGCAGGGCAGAATGCTGTAGACTAAGCACAGGTCTAGGATCAGCTCGTAACGTTCCCAAAATTCCCAGGTTTTCCAGAAATCTGGTTGGAAGATTCCTGGAAACCAGAGGGAATAAGCAGGACATCCGGAATCCTTCAACCAGGATTTCTGGAAAATCTGGGAATTTTGCAACCCTAACTCAAAGAGAACATTTCAAGTGGAATAGTCAATCATATGGTCCCATTCTTACTAGGGCTGGGAATCATATGGTCCCATTCTTACTAGGGCTGGGAATCATATGGTCCCATTCTTACTAGGGCTGGGAATCATATGGTCCCATTCTTACTAGGGCTGGGAATCATATGGTCCCATTCTTACTAGGGCTGGGAATTATATGGTCCCATTCTTTTACTAGGGCTGGGAATTGCCTGGGACCTCACAATACGATATCATCACAATACTCAGGTGCCGATACAATATGAATTGCAATTTTCACGATTCTCACGATCCTATATGTACTGCAATTAGATATTGTAATCTGATGTTACAAACGTATTGCTCACCATATGTCTTCTGCAGGGAGACGAGAGAGCATGAGAAATGAAAATGCTGAAAACATATTGGCTCACAATTTTTTTTAAAGATGGAGAACAATCTATAAGGAAAAGATACAGGTGTTTTGGCGCAACCAACTAGCACTTTTCATTTTTTCTAATGGATACTTGGAGTCAAATATCGATTTAATATCGCACTAAAATAATATTGCGATGTAACTGTATACATTTTCCCCCCCATCACAAATGTTTTACTGTTGTGTGTTTGGGATTGAGAAGTCTTGCAGCAAACACACATTCACAGACTTCAGCTGGTTCAGCACTGTGTGTGTGTGTGTGTGTGTGTGTGTGTGTGTGTGTGTGTGTGTGTGTGTGTGTGTGTGTGTGTGTGTGTGTGTGTGTGTGTGTGTGTGTGTGTGTGTGTGTGTGTGTGTGTGTGTGTGTGTGTGTGTGTGTGTGTGTGTGTGTGTGTGTGTGTGTAACAGTACTCTCGCGCCCTGCCACTCACCCCGTCTTTCCCCTGGGAGGGGTTAACATCTGCCCCTTGCGGGGGTGTATGGACGGCCTCACCCCTTTTGTGTTGGGGTGGGAGGGTGGGCCATCTGTTAATGCCCACACTCAAAGAACAATGGTTGAGGTATTGTTGTGTTGTGGCCTGTTACAATATGTGTCTGTGTATATCCAGCATTAAGTGAGTGGTGTATGTAGCAGTGTGTCCGAGTTGTTTAACGTGTGTGTGTGTGTGTGTGTGTGAAATCACAGTGGTGCCGTGTGTGTTATTCTTGGCAGTAGTAATGGTGGGGACCATGCTATCTCCTTTCCACACTGTGTTTCCTGTTCAGACATGCACAAATGACACACACAAAGGGGTGGAGTACTTCATAATGTAGCTGAGTCAGTTTTTCACACTTTAACTTTCTGTCCTCTTTAGCCCAGAGCTAGAAACATTAGAAGGCCGCATAGCCCTTGGCTAGGCTAGACCCTGCTCAATCTACTATTTATTTAACTAAGCAAGTCAGTTAAGAACAAATTCATATTTACAATGACAGCCTAGGAACAGTGGGTTAACCGCCGTGTTCAGGGGGAGAACAACTGATTTTTACCTTGTCAGCTCGGGGATTTGATCGAGCAACCTTTTGGTTACTGGCCCAACACTCTAACCACTAGGCTACCTGCCGCCCCTAAAGCCTAAAGCCTCCACTAACTCACAGCCCTGGGCCACCTGGCTCTGCTGGGAATAGAGCACTGGGCCTGACTGTCTGCTCAGAGTAAAGAAAGGTCTACCTCAATGCTAACCAGACTGCATGCATACATACCTTATGAAACATGTCCAGTCCACAGTGAATTGATATGCTGCTCTATACTGACTGTCTCATCGTGTGTGTGTGTGTGTGTGTGTGTGTGTGTGTGTGTGTGTGTGTGTGTGTGTGTGTGTGTGTGTGTGTGTGTGTGTGTGTGTGTGTGTGAGTGTGTGTGTGTGTGTGTGTGTGTGTGTGTGTGTGTGTGTGTGTGTGTGTGTGTGTGTGTGTGTGTGTGTGTGTGTGTGTGTGTGTGTGTGTGTGTTCCAGGCCCAGCACAGGGACTCATTCGTCCAGGAGCGCTATGGCCAGTATGACCTCAGTGACCCCTTCCTGGCCCTGCAGCGGGATAGCCATACCATGGATGACTGGTCCCCTTCAGACCCCCAGGGCAGCGTGGTGGGTCCGAACCCTCTGGCTGTGCTGAAGCTGGTCATGGCCCACTGCAAAAGGATGCAGGAGAGGATGATGGGACAGCTGGCAGCCGCAGAGAGCAGACACAGGAGGGTAAGGGCGTCCTACACACACCCCTTTCTCCCAGACCAGTGTGTGTGTGTGTGTGTGTGTGTGTGTGTGTGTGTGTGTGTGTGTGTGTGTGGATAATGCGGCCCAGCCCCAGTCTTTGTTCCTAGCTGTGGTTGGGTGCTGGAGCTGGCACTCAGGCTGACACAATGGGCCTGTTCTTTTCCAGGTTTCCAACACACCGGACCAGGACAGGCATACTGTAGCCACACCTCAGATACAGCCTCTCTATTGGTGCCCTGAGGGGGGTGTGAGAGAGAGAGAGAGAGACCATTTGAATTGAATTGAGAGAGAGCAAGAGAGAGAGAGAGAGAGAGAGAAAGAAAGAAAGAAAGAAAGAAAGAAAGAAAGAAAGAAAGAAAGAAAGAAAGAAAGAAAGAAAGAAAGAAAGAAAGAAAGAAAGTGTTTACATTGATGGCAAAGCCTTTGAAAGTATTGAGGAGGTTTGATTAATGGTGTTTTGCACTGGGTGAAAGTTGATATGAATGGTGTTTTGCACTGGGTGAAAGTTGATATGAATGGTGTTTTGCACTGGGTGAAAGTTGATATGAATGGTGTTTTGCACTGGGTGAAAGTTGATATGAATGGTGTTTTGCACTGGGTGAAAGTTGATATGAATGGTGTTTTGCACTGGGTGAAAGTTGATATGAATGGTGTTTTGCACTGGGTGAAAGTTGATATGAATGGTGTTTTGCACTGGGTGAAAGTTGATATGAATGGTGTTTTGCACTGGGTGAAAGTTGATATGAATGGTGTTTTGCACTGGGTGAAAGTTGATATGAATGGTGTTTTGCACTGGGTGAAAGTTGATATGAATGGTGTTTTGCACTGGGTGAAAGTTGATATGAATGGTGTTTTGCACTGGGTGAAAGTTGATATGAATGGTGTTTTGCACTGGGTGAAAGTTGATATGAATGGTGTTTTGCACTGGGTGAAAGTTGATATGAATGGTGTTTTGCACTGGGTGAAAGTTGATATGAATGGTGTTTTGCACTGGGTGAAAGTTGATATGAATGGTGTTTTGCACTGGGTGAAAGTTGATATGAATGGTGTTTTGCACTGGTTGAAAGTTGATATGAATGGTGTTTTGCACTGGGTGAAAGTTAATTGCATTGGTTTTGGAACCTCATGGGTGTGGGCCAGGTACCCCGTTCAAAGACCAAGGTGAAGTCGTCTCAAAACAAAGTAGCATAATTGAATCCGCCCACTGTGTTATTTTTGTGATCTGTGATCTGATTGGTCCTCCTCTGTTTGATTGGCAGGTGATTGCAGATCTGGAGGAGGAGAAGCACCGACATGCACTAGAGTCGGCGCAGGATGAGGATGTCACCGTCATGCTGGAGAAGGAGAGGGAGAAACTACTGCAGCAGGTGTGTGTGTGTGTGTGTGTGTGTGTGTGTGTGTGTGTGTGTGTGTGTGTGTGTGTGTGTGTGTGTGTGTGTGTGTGTGTGTGTGTGTGTGTGTGTGTGTGTGTGTGTGTGTGTGTGTGTGTGTCTAAGACAAAATCAGAATAAGAAGAGGGACTGTTAAACATCTGGGAACACACTCTCCTCCCACCTCTCTCCCTCCTCTCCCTTCTCTGTGTTCCCCATGGCCCCCACACTACTAGCTGATTTAAGTCCCTGTGAGTAGCATCACTTCTCTCTGACTGGGGATCTATTGTGTATCTCAGTGGGGTTGAGGGGTCTAGGCCGACACACACACACAACACACACACACACAGGCTGGGCGGCTCCATAGGAAACAAGGAGGAAGAGGCTATTGTTCAGCTGACCGGCAGCCTGGGGCCCAGGAAAGCCTGAGATAATGACTGTCCCTGACCAATCAAGGTCAGCACACACACACACACACACACACACACACACAGAGGGACCCCTCAGGAAGCCTCTATTTATGTAGGGCTGTGTGTGTGTGTGTGTGTGTGTGTGTGTGTGTGTGTGTGTGTGTGTGTGTGTGTGTGTGTGTGTGTGTGTGTGTGTGTGTGTGTGTGTGTGTGTGTGTGTGTGTGTGTGTGTGTGTGTGTGTTTTCCTGCCTCTGTTTTCCTGCCTCTGTTTTCCTGCCTCTGTTTTCCTGCCTCTGTTTCTGTAGATTCCAGAAATGTTACCAACATGTTTTTTCATGAACTTTTACATATTACACTCTAATGATTGATTCTGATATGAACATCACTTGAACAGCACATGGCACTTTCAGAACAGTTGTTTTGGGATGATCCATTTAGCGTTTTCTTTTAAAGCTTACCCTTACTCCTTTTTCAATAGAAAAAAATACAGAAATATAAAGTAAAATATTTAATGTTGAATATAATGATGCAGGAGTACAGTTGTGGCCAAAAGTTTTGAGAATAACTCAAATATTAATTTTCACAAAGTCTGCTGCCTCAGTTTGTATGATGGCAATTTGCATATACTCCAGAATGCTATGAAGAGTGATCAGATCAATTGCAATTCATTGCAAAGTCCCTCTTTGCCATGCAAATGACCTGAATCCCCCCAAAACATTTTCACTGCATTTCAGATCTGCCACAAAAGGACCAGCTGACATCATGTCAGTGATCCTCTCGTTAACACAGGTGTGAGTGTTGGCGAGGACAAGGCTGGAGATCACTCTGTCATGCTGATTGAGTTTGAATAACAGACTGTGAGCTTCAAAAGGAGGGTGGTGCTTGGAATCATTGTTCTTCCTCTGTCAACCATGGTTACCTGCAAGGAAACACGTGCCGTCATCATTGCTTAGCACAAAAAGGGCTTCACAGGCAAGGATATTGCTGCAAGTAAGATTGCACCTAAATCAACCATTTATCGGATCATCAAGAACTTCAAGGAGAGCGGTTCAATTGTTGTGAAGAAGGTTTCAGGACGCCCAAGAAAGTCCAGCAAGCACCAGGACCGTCTCCTAAAGTTGATTCAGCTGCAGGATCTGGGCACCACCAGTACAGAGCTTGCTCAGGAATGGCAGCAGGCAGGTGTGAGTGCATATACACGCAGAGTGAGGCGAAGACTTTTGGAGGATGGCCTGGTGTCAAGAAGGGCAGCAAAGAAGTCACTTCTCTCCAGGAAAAACATCAGGGACAGACTGATATTCTGCAAAAGGTACAGGGATTGGACTGCTGAGGACTGGGGTAAAGTCATTTTCTCTGATGAATCCCCTTTCCGATTGTTTGGGGCATCCGGAAAAAAAGCTTGTCCAGAGAAGACAAGGTGAGCCTAAGAACACAGCCATGAATATAGAATGGTACCAACACATCCTCTGAGAGAAACTTCTCCCAACCATCCAGGAACAGTTTGGTGATGAACAATGCTTTTTCCAGCATGATGGAGCACCTTGCCATAAGGAAAAGTGATAACTAAGTGGCTCGGGGAACAAAACATCGATATTTTGGGTCCATGGCCAGGAAACCTCCCAGACCTTAATCCCATTGAGAACTTGTGGTCAATCCTCAAGAGGCAGGTGGACAATCAAAAACCTACAAATTCTGACAAACTCCAAGCATTGATTATGTAAGAATGGGCTGCCATCAGTCAGAATGTGGCCCAGAAGTTAATTGATAGCATGCCAGGGCGGATTGCAGAGGTCTTGAAAAAGAAGGGTCAACACTGCAAATATTGACTCTTTGCATCAACTTCATGTAATTGTCAATAAAAGCCTTTGACACTTATGAAATGCTTGTAATTATACTTCAGTATTCCAGAGTAACATCTGGCAAAAATATCTAAAGATACTGAAACAGCAAACTTTGTGGAAATTAATATTTATGTCATTGTCAAAACTTTTGGGCATGACTGTACTGCGTGTGTATCTCACTCTGCAGTATTCGGGGGTGGAGGTATATCCCCACTCTCCTAGACTCTGACACCTCCATGTGGTCAGACGAGAAAACTGCTCAAATATGTCACTCGTGTGCCTTACATTTTAGTCATTTAGCACAGTGTGTTCCAACCGTAGTCCTCCAGTACCCACAACACTAATAATTTTCATTATAACCCTGGACAAGCACACCTGGTTCAACTTGTCAACTAATCATCAAGCTCTCAATGAGTTGAGTAAAGTGTGTTTGTCCAGGGGTACAATGAAACTGTGTACTGTTGGGGGTACAGGAGAACCAGGGTTGGAAAACACTCATTTAGTATACACTGTTATCCAGAGCGACGTACAGTTAGTGCTATAGCTGTATCTAGGTGAGACAACAACATATCACAGTCGTAGCAAGCACATTTGTACACAAATAAAGAAGTTATCAAAGTCCGTGCGAATAGGAAATGCACCTACAGGTATGCAATTCCTTTCCTATCTGGGAATTCAAAAAAATGTGCTAAGGGAAGTTGAAAGTTGAAATACCACCTCTATCTCTCTGTGTGTTTCTAGTTGGAGGTGGAGCGTGCAGCAGTGCGTAGGCTGCAGAGGGAGCAGGAGAGGGCAGTAGGCCTGGCAGAGGAAACTCTGTCCCAGCAGCAGCAGTTGTCCTCGGACCTAACCCTGGAGCTCCAGAGAACCACCAGCCAGGCCCTGGAGGAGGCCCAGAGAGTCAGCCAGCTCCGCCTGCAACTCCATGAGGAGAGCTGTACCTCAGAGAGCCTGAGGGGGGCCCTGGAAGCGGAGAAGGGCAGAGCAGCGCAGCTTGAGGCCAGAGCAGAGAGCCAGCTGGCTGAGTTTGACACAGAGAGGGAACAGTTAAGAGCCAGGATCAGACGAGAAGAGGAGAGGAGCAAGGGACTGGAGAGAGAAGTGGAGGAGCTGAGGAGGAGGTTGGAGGCAGCAGGAGAGGAAGGAATGGTTAGGAAGGTGCAGGAGGCTGCGGTGAAGGAGGTGAAGGAGGTGAAACAGTCTCCTTCAAAGATAGCGTCAGCAGGGGCATCGACAGCGGTGTCAGCGGTGGCGTCCACCTCGAGCCAGACAGAGCCTGATGGGAAGGCGAGCGTCGACCCTAAAGTGACCCCTGTCTCAAAGGTCAACGGGCATCACCCTAACCCTCCACGGGACACTGACCCCCCTCAGGACGGCGGGGCTGTGGAGAACGGTGAGGTAGAGAGCGAGTCCGGAGCAAGTCTTCCCTCCCCTCTCCACCCTCACCCTCCTCACCCCCACTGCCACCCTCACCCCAACCTCTCCCCCTCCAGCACGGCCTCTTCTTCCCTCTCCTCCTCCCCCCTCTCCTCCCCCACGCTGGCTAAGCGTCTGGTCAGCCCCGGTGGCTTCCACACATCCTCCTACCAGGCTGGAGTCAACCAGCGCTTCCACGCCGCCAGGCATAAGTTCCAGGTGCAGGCTGAGCAGGAGCAGCTCCAGCAGGGTAGCACGGCTCCCCTCTCCCCCCGGGACCTGTCCCCTACCACCACCCCCATCCCTCCACCCTCAGAGAACAGCACGGCCAAGCAGCTTGCCCGAAACACCGTCACCCAGGTCCTGTCCCGTTTCACCAGCCAGCAGGCAGGAGCCAAGCTCCCCCCACTGAACAGCTCTCCGTTTGGGACTGACTATCGGAGCCTGGCAGCCTCCCCTCCTGGGGGGAAAACTTCGCCTGGAGGACCCCTGTCCCCTGGTATACGCTCGCCCCTCACCCCTCGGTCCGAGAGGTGCTACCCGCCCCCCGTTCCTAAGAAACCGGGTATGAGCCCCTCTCCAGGCTCCCCCGACCCCCAAGCCGGGGCCAGTCTCTTCCCAGAGCTGACGGGGGGCTGTGGGCTAAGCAGCAGTGGACAGGAGGGGGCTAAGGAGCCAGACCTGGTACTCTCCTCCGGTAGCTAACATTTATGGGCCACGGCAGCTAGAAAGTGATCTAGGATCAGCCTTCCCAAATCCTTCCCATCTTTAACCATTAGGGAAACGGACCTAGGATCAGTATCTGTGATCAGCTTTGTCTTATTCCTGCTGGAGGAGCCAGTGCTCTCCTCCAGCAGCTAGCAGTGTATGGCCTCCCTCATTCCAGATACGCTAGTTTCTCTCTTCCATTTGCACTTGTTAACTCACTTTTAGGCCCGAGATTCAATCCGAGTGCTCTAGTCAACAATGCAGCTTTTAAAAGCAATGTTGCTGGGTTCAAATAGATCGCATTCAAGGTAAACGCTGCTGATGTCGGCTCAATCAGAAATGACCTCAGAGACGGTAAAGAAAGCAAGACATCTCACAGGATCATGTTTTCTGGTCGGGCGGGTGGAGCGAGCGAGGGGATAAGTAGACCAGAGCCAGCTGTTGGTTAGTTGGTTAGTTTTGCATTGAAAAAAAATTGTCACGGTTTCTGTCTGTGTAAGTGGGTGTTTCCTCTCTCACGTGGCCATCTGTGAGCATGCTTTCCCGCGTGAGCTTATCTGGGAAAGCATGCTCACACAAGACAGGAACTGTTTTTTTAAATGTCAAATGGTAAACTGCCTTTTTAAGACATTTTCATTATCCACCATCTTTGATTACCTTTAAATGTCAAGCGGTTTAATGTGGTTCCACCGCGGTCTGGATTGGATCCTGGCCTTAATCTCCTGGATGTCCTGCAGCAGGCAGAAAATGCCACGACTTATACCAACTCTGTAGGCCCTATTTTGACCACATAAATTAGCCGCTTATAATCAAATGAAAGCTCAAACACTACCTAGCAAACGGTCTGAAACACTGTCTAGTTAACATTAAATTACATTAAATCTATAATATACTGGGTTTTATTGGATTCATAAGATTTATTTTATTTGGAATTTATGGATAGTTTTTTATTATCTTGATTTGTAATGTATCTTTATACCTAGTTTCTTGTATTCCATAGCCATGTTTAAAAGTGATCTTATTAATTATGCATTTAGTTATTCTAGGACATTAATAAATGAATCTCTCCGCCCAAGTCCACTCTGCAGTCTCGTCCAATACAAAGGCTGCATGGAGAGGGGAGTCTTTCCGTGGCAAGAGGATTCAAATGTAATCTGTTGATTGCACATGTACAGTTGAAGAGGTTTACATACACCTTAGCCAAATACATTTAAACTCAGTTTTTCACAATTCCTGATGTTTAATCCTAGTAAAAATTCCCTGTCTTAGGTAGGTTAGGATCACCACTTTATTTTAAGAATGTGAAATGTCAGAATAATAGTAGAGAGAATGATTTATTTCAGCTTTTATTTCTTTCATCACATTCCTAGTGGGTCAGAAGTTTACATACACTCAATTAGTATTTGGTAGGCTTGCCTTTAAATTGTTTAACTTGGGACCAACGTTTCGGGTAGTCTTCCACAAGCTTCCCACAATAAGTTGGGTGAATTTTGGCCCATTCCTCCTGACAGAGCTGGTGTAACTGAGTCAGGTTTGTAGGCCTCCTTGCTCGCACATGCATTTTCAGTTCTGCCCACAAATCTTCTACAGGATTGAGGTCCGGGCTTTGTGATGGCCACTCCAATACCTTGATTTTGTTGTCCTTCAGCCATTTTGCCACAACTTTGGAAGTATGCTTGGGGTCATTGTCCATTTGGAAGACCCATTTGCGACCAAGCTTTAACTTCCTGACTGATGTCTTGAGATGTTGCTTCAATATGTCCACATAATTTCCCTACCTCATGATGCCATCTATTTTGTGAAGTGCACTCGTCCCTCTTGCAGCAAAGCACCCCCACAACATGATGCTGCCACCCCCGTGCTTCACAGTTGGGATGTTCTTCGGCTTGCAAGCCTGCCCATTTTTCCTCCAAACATAACAATGGTCATTATGGCCAAACCGTTCTATTATGGTTTCATCAGACCAGAGGACATTTCTCCAAAAAGTATGATCTTTGTCCCCATGTGCAGTTGTAAACCGTAGTCTGGCTTTTTATGATGGTTTTGGAGCAGTCGCTTCTTCCTTGCTGAGTGGCCTTTCAGGTTATTTCGATATAGGACTCGTTTTACTGTGGATATAGATACTTTTGTACCAGTTTCCACCAGCATTTTCACAAGGTCCTTCAAGGATGAACCAGACTTGTGGAGGTCTACAATTTTTTTCCTGGGGTCTTGGCTGATTTCTTTTGATATTCCCATGATGTCAAGCAAAGAGGCACTGCATTTTAAGGTAGACCTTGAAATACATCCACAGGTACACCTCCAATTGACTAAAATGTCAATTAGCCTATCAGAAGCTTCTAAAGCCATGACATCAATTTCTGGAATTTTCCAAGCTCTTTAAAGGTACAGTCAACCTAGTGTATGTAAACTACTGACCCAATGGAATTGTGATACAGTGAATTATAAGTAAAGTCTGTAAAAAATTGTTGGAAAAATTACTGTCACGTTGATCGTAAAGAGGAGACCAAAGCGCAGCATTATTAGAATACATTCTTCTTTAAATGAATAAAGAACACTTATTAAACAACCCTACCGCCAAGAACACTGCGTTCAAACACACAGACAATAACCCACAAGATACCCAATGAATATGGCTACCTAAATATGGTCCCCAATCAGAGACAACGATAAACAGCTGCCTCTGATTGAGAACCAATCCAGGCAACTATAGACATATAAACACCTAGACTTGAAAAACCCCATAAACATACAGATACCCTAGACTGGACAAAAACATATATACCCACCCTCATCACACCCTGACCTGACCAAAATAATACAGAGAACATAGATATTTGTAAGTCGCTCTGGATAAGAGCGTCTGCTAAATGACTTAAATGTAAATGTAAGGTCAATTACTTGTGTTATGCACAAAGTAGATGTCCTAACTGACTTGCCAAAACTATAGTTTGTTAACAGGAAATTTGTGGAGTGGTTGAAAAACCAATGACTTCAACCTAAGTTTATGTAATCTTCCGACGTCAACTGTAGGTGTATCATGACACTACTTTTACAGATGTATGCTCCCATCTGACTTTCCCCTGCCTGGTCTGATCTGTAGCTTATCACCATATCTAGCTGCACTGAAAGTTATCATGTCTTTCACTGTAGTTTGTACCAGATTACATTCTGAACATAGTTTACTAAAGCAATAAGGCCCAAGGGGGTGTGATATATGGCCAACGCAATGTGGAGTACCTGGACACAGCCCTTAGCTGTGGTATATTGGCCATATATCACAAACCCCTGAGGTGCCTTATTGCTATTATAAAGTGGTTACCAACGTAATTAGAGCAGTACAAATAAATGCTTTGTCATATCCGTGGTATACAGTCTGATATACCACGGCTGTCAGCCAATCAGCACTCAGGGCTCGCACCATCCAGTTTATAATAAAGCACAATGTTGTAAATAATACAAATAATTCAAAAGCCTAATTTGAAGCTATCTGCATTGCACCCCATTATGTTTGGTCTCTGCAGCTCTCTGCATTACACCACATTATGTCCGGTCGTATCTACGTGTTGTCTACAACATACACTAGAATAGTGAATACACTGGATTTTTAACAAGGGAAAAGCTTCCCGAAGACAGACCTTACACTGGGCCTTCACTAAGACAGACCTTACACTGGGCCTTCCCTAAGACAGACCTTACACTGGGCCTTCACTAAGACAGACCTTACACTGGGCCTTCCCTAAGACAGACCTTACACTGGGCCTTCCCTAAGACATACCTTACACTGGGCCTTTCCTGAGACAGACCTTACACTGGGCCTTTCCTGAGACAGACCTTACACTGGGCCTTTCCTGAGACAGACCTTACACTGGGCCTTTCCTGAGACAGACCTTACACTGGGCCTTCTCTAAGACAGACCTTACACTGGGCCTTCTCTAAGACAGACCTTACACTGGGCCTTTCCTGAGACAGACCTTACACTGGGCCTTTCCTGAGACAGACCTTACACTGGGCCTTCTCTAAGACAGACCTTACACTGGGCCTTCTCTAAGACAGACCTTACACTGGGCCTTTCCTGAGACAGACCTTACACTGGGCCTTTCCTGAGACAGACCTTACACTGGGCCTTCTCTAAGACAGACCTTACACTGGGCCTTCTCTAAGACAGACCTTACACTGGGCCTTTCCTGAGACAGACCTTACACTGGGCCTTTCCTGAGACAGACCTTACACTGGGCCTTCTCTAAGACAGACCTTACACTGGGCCTTTCCTGAGACAGACCTTACACTGGGCCTTTCCTGAGACAGACCTTACACTGGGCCTTTCCTGAGACAGACCTTACACTGGGCCTTTCCTGAGACAGACCTTACACTGGGCTTTTCCTGAGACAGACCTTACACTGGGCCTTTCCTGAGACAGACCTTACACTGGGCCTTTCCTGAGACAGACCTTACACTGGACCTTTCCTGAGACAGACCTTACACTGGGCCTTTCCTGAGACAGACCTTACACTGGGCCTTTCCTGAGACAGACCTTACACTGGGCCTTTCCTGAGACAGACCTTACACTGGGCCTTTCCTGAGACAGACCTTACACTGGGCCTTTCCTGAGACAGACCTTACACTGGGCTTTTCCTGAGACAGACCTTACACTGGGCCTTTCCTGAGACAGACCTTACACTGGGCCTTTCCTGAGACAGACCTTACACTGGACCTTTCCTGAGACAGACCTTACACTGGGCCTTTCCTGAGACAGACCTTACACTGGGATAGAAAAATAAGGTGACACTTAAATATGTACAACTTTTTTTATTACGGGACAATTTCTTGTTTTTTCCAAAAGGGACCAAATTCAGAACAAACGTCTTTCTTGTAGGCTAATATTTTCTACCTGGAATTGAGTTTGAACCGTCTATCCTTATGTTTAAAGCAGATAGTGACAGACTGGTTTTATACCTTTGAAATCCTCCCAGATCTTTTGGCGAACTCACACGTTTTATTTATAAAAGGGACTAGCTCGGGGTCAGATCTGTACCACTGTATCATTCTTTTTGTAACTGAGTAGACCTAACCCTTCGTCTATTTTTACACGTTTGTCAAAATGGGAATAAGTGGGAAGTAATTAATAACATGACTGTACTGTGTTTCATAACCTGAACCTAACAACATTTTGTCACTGTTGTTGGTCTCATAGGTCTTATATTTGTGGTATTTACGGTTTTATAAGATGATATTAACAAAACAGGGCACAATGATAAGAACGCTTTTATTTGTTCAAAATAATCTCCTGCTGTCTTCTAGAAGTTAACTAATCCAAACTGTTTCTCCACATTTCTGTCTTCTGGAAGTTACCTAACCCAAACTGTTTCTCAACATTTCTGTCTTCTGGAAGTTACCTAACCCAAACTGTTTCTCAACATTTCTGTCTTCTGGAAGTTACCTAACCCAAACTGTTTCTCAACATTTCTGTCTTCTGGAAGTTACCTAACCCAAACTGTTTCTCAACATTTCTGTCTTCTGGAAGTTACCTAACCCAAACTGTTTCTCAACATTTCTGTCTTCTGGAAGTTACCTAACCCAAACTGTTTCTCAACATTTCTGTCTTCTGGAAGTTACCTAATCCAAACTGTTTCTCAACATTTCTGTCTTCTAGAAGTTACCTAACCCAAACTGTTTCTCAACATTTCTGTCTTCTGGAAGTTACCTAACCCAAACTGTTTCTCAACATTTCTGTCTTCTGGAAGTTACCTAACCCAAACTGTTTCTCAACATTTCTGTCTTCTAAATGTACGCAAGCATTTTCCTTATGTATTGTTTCACAACTGAACTATGCATATGATTTTTCAATTGCAAAATAAACATCCCAACCAAGCATCAATTTCTTCAGTCTAATAGCCTGATTTCTGCTAGCATTGTTCCCCAAAACCACCTGTTTCCTGTCAATAAGTCAAGACTGTCTCTTTCTCTATTCATCTGACATTGATTCCTCTCCTTGCCTCCTTCTCAAGGCACATTGGAAAAAAGGGGGAGCCTCCAATGCACCTGGAAAGGAGGCAAGGAGATAAGATGCAAGGAATCGCAGAAAGTCAGATTGAGGTAGACCGGTCTATGACAGCTCCCACTGCTGCTGGACTGGTGCCAAAGTGATGTATCCAGCAATACAATGCCTGAGGAAAACAACCAGCCCAAGATGATCAATTATTTTATTTGTACAACAGAATGGGGCAGTACAGTCCTGAAGGTCACATCAGAGTACAGCGCTAGTCAGTGTGAAGGTTTAACACAGCACAGAATAACTGATCTCGAGTCAGCCTATGGTAATATTGAGTAGGTGCATGTTGTGGCTGAACAGGGGTGTGTTCTGTGGGAAGCATGGTTCGCAGATAGATATTTACAGTAGAGAGTACACAAGTCTTTATTCGGGATGACAGAAGTGCGTCTGCCCTACACAATGCATTTCTAATTTAACATTTTGTAACATTGGACCCTCCTGAACAAAGCCCCTGGTTTAAACTAAGTACTGAAATGGCTGTGTATAGTTTAAGGTACCTAAACACAGGTGTGAATATTACAGATGGGCTGAGCCTAAGATGAAATTAAATAAAAACCCGCATAGCTAAATATAGATCTGCGTGTATACATGGGAGAAAGGGGAGCTTTGCAAGTATGGGGTTCTTTAGCCTAGGAAAGACATTTATTGGTATGGTTTTCCTTCAACAAAAGAGAAAGGACACAGCAATTGTTGTTGCCAAGGTAGGACAGAAGAGAATTAATTCAGAAACAGAGGAGGTTATGACAGTCTTTCAGCCATGGTATCCTTCATTGGCTCAAGCAGAGGACACATACAACAGGAAGTGGAAGAGTACAGCAGGAAAAAAAGTAAACAGTACCCTCAAAACTGACTATAATCGACAACCAGTCAAGTTAAGGGGAGAAATGGTGCTGATATGAACATCTATTGGAAAACGTCCCCTGCTTGGTGTGCTTAATTGCCTTGTTTAAATGATTTCAACATGCATCCTTCCTTTCTTGAGGTAATCACTGATCTGTACGTGACTAGATAAGAATAAGGAGTGTTTCCTACATCAAGGACAGAAGGAAGGATGCATTGTAAAATCATTCAACCTGGGGTCTTGGAGCTATTCAAGAGTGTCAACACGACAAGATGAAACTCAGTACCCCTTTTGCAGACTCAAACTCCCCTCCTGTACCTCAAGACACTTCCTTTTTCTCCAAAACCAAAAGCTTCTTTAAACAATACAGAACTGTGCCCAACACTGTCAATCTGCAGCTTGGTTTGTTGTATTTTCTCTTTGCTTTGCCCCAGACTACAATATATATATATAAGCTTTGGTTAGTCCTTGTGCGAGCGTGTTGCCAGCCCAGCGGTGTGAGTCTCTGCTCTTCTATGCGTTCTGCATCTCCTTGCCAATCTTGTAGCTGAGGATCTTGTTCCAGTCGATCTTGGTGCGGGTGACGGGCAGCTGGCGGCGCAGGGCCTTGAAGGTGGTGTCAGACATAGTCTGGTAGTTCTCACTGATCGCCGTCTACAGGGAGGGGAGGAGCAACAGGAGAGAGGGGAGGAGATTTTACAACAGAAGTTTAGAGCCATAAAGAACAGAACACACACACATCCATTGAAAAGGGTGAGGTAAATTACCTGGTAATCATTTTCAGCATTCTCAATGATATCCACAAACTCCTTGGCAGTCTGGCTCTCATTCTGTTGACAAATTATTTTAGAAAAAGAGTCTCCTTTCCCACACAGGTAATTGACCACAACCTGAACTGACCTAACCTGTTCAGTATACCGGTTATACAACATAATGGCATAAGTTGTTAAAGACAGTTTGCTTCCTTCTCATGTTTACATTAAAGGGATAGAATGAAGACACAGAAGCAAAATGGGTTCTAATTAGCTGTTACTAAATAGAATCAGCGTTATGTCCACTCACAGTCACCGTTATAGACTCCTCCACTTCCTTATGGCTGACCAACTGCACATTACCATCCTCATAGTAGTGCACCTAGAGAGAGAGTCTGTTTAATTACTAGACTTTGGGTGTTTAATTATTATCGTCAGCATTTGTTTCTGTAGTAAATATCACAATTGCCCACCTGTATCTTCAACACACCCACTACATGAGCAGTAGACTGACCAATTGTGAACTTCCACTCTGACCTACAGCGCCCATTCCTGAGAGAGAGAAGGCAGATGAAGTATGTGTGAAAGAGATGAAGTCACATAACATTCTGAACTTGTAAAGACCAATATATAATGATGCCGTTGGAACTGTACCAGAAGTTTTTGGGTTGAAACTGGTGTCCCTCAATGCAGGCAATGATGGTTTGCTGGCCATCAACTGTTTTCCCATATACCTGCAGTGAATACGGACTTCATGATTAGCGGCTTGACGAATTGACATACAGTGGCGATATCACAAGGGTCAGTCAGGGTCAACAGCACCATGTTGTTTCTGTTCTTTGATACAAGTGTGTGCTGCATCATACAGACACTGGGGTAGTATTCTGATGTATGTGCTGAGTGAGTGTGGTTGTGTTATGAATGTGTGTGTGGGGGGGTGTACCGTGCAGACTCCGCTGGGGTAGTGCTCTTTAACGTATGCGCTGAGTGAGTGTGGTTGTGTTATGAATGTGTGTGTGGGGGGGTTTACCGTGCAGACTCCGCTGGGGTAGTGCTCTTTAACGTATGCGCTGAGTGCAGTGTCACAAGCCTCTCTCCAAGCTCTCAGGGAGCCGTCTCCATCATATGGCTGCACATCGCTCACCTCCTTCCTCAGGTGGTCGAAGCGGAACGACACCCGATTCCGAGGGTCCAGGAACCTCCCCTGACCCAGGTCCCCATGCTCTGTAATCAGAACCTGGAGGGGAGGGGAGAGGATTGATAACTGTTGTTGTTGACACAATTTGTTTAGTAAACTGTACTAAACAGACTTAACGTGATAACAGCAGTAAATAGTGTGATCATCAGACTGCGGCTCCAGATAAACTCAGCCTTATATCACTCGTACCTGTTCATCATAGCCCTCAAGTTTGGCAGGGGTGAACTGATCCATGTTGTACTGGGCAAAAGCACTGGGGAGAGAGAACACAGAATGAAATAGAACATGGGATATTTACAGACTCCTACACCAATAATGATGACTAATGATAAGTAATGATGTGTGGTTGTTTCAAAATGTTGACATCACATCATGATAGGGTGCTACTCACTGAGCCGCTCCCTCCCTGAGCAGGTTGTCATTGTTAAGGAGAAGCCGCACATCTGGAACGCAAAAGCATACATCAACATCAACTTGTCGGTCTGTAATCATCCCTAAAGCCAACACCTCATTTGGCCGCCTTTCCTTCCAGTTCTCTGCAGCCTGTGACTGGAACGAATTGCAAAAATCGCTGAAGTTGGAGACTTTTATCTCCCTCACCAACATTAAACATCTGCTATCTCAGCAGCTAACCGATCACTGCAGCTGTACATAGTCCATTGGTAAATAGCCCACCCAATTTACCTACCTCATCCCCATACTGTTTTTATTTATATACTTTTCTGCTCTTTTGCACACCAATATCTCTACCTGCACATGATCATCTGATCATTTATCACTCCAGTGTTAATGTGCTAAATTGTAATTACTCGCCTACCTCCTCATGCCTTTTGCAGACAATGTATATATACTTATCTTTTTCCCTACTGTGTTATTGACTTGTTAATTGTTTACTCCATGTGTAACTCTGTGTTGTCTGTTCACACTGCTATGCTTTATCTTGGCCAGGTCGCAGTTGTAAATGAGAACTTGTTCTCAACTAGCCTACCTGGTTAAATAAAGGTGTTCTCAACTAGCCTACCTGGTTAGGTAAAGGTGAAATAAAAAATAAAATAAAAACAACTCAGCTTGTAAGATTATTTAGCCGTTGAAGTCAACTTTTGTTGGGTTTTGTAAATATAATCTATTTTGTCATTATCCTACATCTTATTATCTATTCACCTGTATATGTGGACTCCTGCCCTACCTTGGCCTTGCATCCTTCACCTGTAAATGTGGACTTCTGCTCTACCTTGGCCTTGCATCCTTCACCTGTAAATGTGGACTCCTGCTCTACCTTGGCCTTGCATCCGTCACCTGTAAATGTGGACTCCTGCTCTACCTTGGCCTTGCATCCTTCACCTGTAAATGTGGACTCCTGCTCTACCTTGGCCTTGCATCCTTCACCTGTAAATGTGGACTCCTGCTCTACCTTGGCCTTGCATCCTTCACCTGTAAATGTGGACTCCTGCTCTACCTTGGCCTTGCATCCGTCACCTGTAAATGTGGACTCCTTCTCTACCTTGGAATTGCATCCTTCACCTGTAAATGTGGACTCCTGCTCTACCTTGGCCTTGCATCCTTCACCTGTAAATGTGGACTCCTGCTCTACCTTGGCCTTGCATCCTTCACCTGTAAATGTGGACTCCTTCTCTACCTTGGCCTTGCATCCTTCACCTGTAAATGTGGACTCCTGCTCTACCTTGGCCTTGCATCCTTCACCTATAAATGTGGACTCCTGCTCTACCTTGGCCTTGCATCCTTCACCTGTGAACAAACATCTTGCACTTAAAGAAGCTGTCTGCCTGCCTTCCAGTAACCCTTTAAGCCACAGATCCACTATAATACAATACATCAACAACTAGTCAGTCAGTTAGCAAAATACATAAAACACACATTCACCTTCAGTCAAGAAACCCTTACAATCACAAACTACATGGCACCATTTAAACAACAATGTGATTGTAGGCTATTCTCCATTATTTTTAGTGGAAAACAAAACCTTCTCACCGTTGAAAACTTCGTTGAACTCTCCAGGGGGTGCATGGGTAACGAAGTTTGCTGCTATGCGGACCTGTGGAGAGAGGATGAATCAGTATCCTACTAGACCTACATCAATTTCATTTAGAAATGTTCTAGATTAGATCAGGCTGAGTGGGGAAAATATTATTGAGCTAGGAAGACGTTACTAAATGATAATCCCAGTAAACCATACATAGTGATTCAGACTGTCCTGTCTATGATGTTCACAGAGGCGCCTACTTGAGGAGGTGGTGAGAGTGGCGTAAACTGATACTTTAGGCTAATGGACAACACACTGAAAAATAGCATTAGGTAGCCTAAGTTCATTTATAAACACATTAAACACAAATCTTGGTCATTAGAAACCAGTGCCACTGATTTTGAAGCAACAAATGTAGTTGCATGGCCAGCCTCAAGAGATTGCTGCTTATCCAGTTTCTATGGAAACTACCAGTCTTTACAGATTCTCATGCCCGGAACCCGAGCTGCATTCCACACAGGACATACCCAATATCCTCCCCGTACAGAAACAACCACTGGACACTTGTGTAGATCTGATATATAGTCACTATATGGCAACATTTCTGAGGACAAAGTGGACAAAAAATATGTTTTTGTCGTCACACACACTGGATGCGTGCAGTAAAGTTCTGAAGGGTTGGGGGTAGGGAATAGGCCATCCTAGGGTTGTTTGTTTCTGGACAGGGCCATAGCACTGTACTCCAGTTAAGCACTCGCACCAGTAAAGTGTCGGGTGTATAGTAGTGTCGGGTGTGTATATGCACGTCCTCTCTTTATGGCGTCTATAGCTAGCAGAAGCATCTGAGCTGCAACTGTATCTGTTTGACCTAGAAAACCTCTGATCTAGGTAGGTAACTAGCTAGCACTGCTAGAAACGGTATCAACGTTTTATTTTGCCTAACAGCTAACGTTTGCTACTTCCTGAATTGGCCCAACAGATCTAACCATATCCAAAAAGTGGGATCATGGGTTTCCATTAAACACACTGGAACTTTATTCCTGTAAAATAGCTAAATAGTTATATAACAACTAATAGTTACAATTCCTAGCCAGTAAAAGTTGCCAGTTAGGTTCAGGCTAACGTTAGCATAACTAGCTAGCCACTCAAGTGAATCGTGTCTTTACTGAAACAGAGCGAACGCTAGTAGGTCTAAAATATAGTACCCATTTACTGTTGACCATTCAACAACCGGTGACACACAGTAACTTTAGAATAGAATAATAGAGTTACTTGTGAATAAAATCATAATATCGTTACCTTCTCCTCTTCTGATAACGGCTCCTCAAAATCGGCCATCTTGGCTTGTTGTGTGACCCCACCTACCCACAGACTGAACACTCAGCTGACACCAAAATCATAACAAAACCCAGGGGGTGGAAATCAAATTATAGTGAAATTACGGAATTATTTTGTACATATCTACTTCTCACGTGAAATAATTGAATCTGGTGTTATTTTGTTAATGTTCAAATGCTGTAATTCAAAATATGCATTAGTAAGGTTCAGCCACCTACTTATTTTAACCAGCAGAGGGCGCCGGCTCTGAATCACGTGCTATTTCCCCAGGGTTGCCCGTTTTTACATTTCTGAATACTGAAAACCAACGAACAAGGCCTGAAAACTAGCCCCCCAACAAATGGCTTGCCTCGAAAGAGGAGTTGCCACATTTATCCGATTGGTGCAGTGTTGCCATGTTCGCTGTTTTCCTGAAATTGGGCTACATTTAAAACGATGTCGCGGGGAGAAAATGTACTGGTTGCGGGTTTTAGACTATTTCTAAGTTACGCCGTGGCAGCCATGGCATTTCTCAAAGCAATATATATATGTGTCATGGTGGCCTGACTGTTTTTGGCTATTTCTAAGTTACGCAATGGCATTTCTCATAACAATATATATATATATATATATATAAATAACCGTGGCTTGCTGACAGTCAGGCATTATTGTTGCAGAGTGAGGGGGTGGAGCACTACGGTATTTGGCTGAGTCATGTGAGCGAAAGGCGAGACAGCAGCACGCGCCCACGTCGTGACAACTTTTTTTTTGTTTTTACCAGTGGTAGGGTGGGGCCCACAGTAGCACCCGCTGCTTGTTGAGAAGAGTAAGAACGATATGTGCTTTCACTTCAGTCTCCAATAACACTATACAAAAATCGCTAGTCGATTTTTTTGAAAATGTGTCGCCAGAGGGGTCTGAATACTCGCTAAAGTTGTAGGCAGTGTTGCCCTATCCCAAAGCAGTCACAGGCAGCCCAATCCTCCCACAGCAATCCCTCCCAGCTGCAGTCAGTGCAGGAGATGTTCACCCCTCCTCATCCAGACTGCAAATGAATCACGCATTTCGGGAAGCAGCTGCTGACTGATCCTGCCCAGAGCAGGATGAAAATGTAAAATGTTCTTTGTCTAAAATAAATCACTGCATTTGACTGTAAGCCAGGGCGGGACCATAAGGTTAAAAACCAAACCAAATTTAAGAAAACGAATATAAAAAAATATATTAAAAAACCTAGTAACTCCGCCAGGGTGTCTCTTTTGGTTCACTTTTGCTGGACCCAAGCCTGGATAAAGGAGGAGGGTTGGAATTGTGACATAAAAAAAACAAGAATCGACAGAAGAATGTTCATTTGTAGTTCTAAACATATTTAGGGTGTTTTTTACTCGCTTTGTGTCTCTCCCACGACGTTATTCCTCTCTCCTACAGCGTCCATCACAATTACATGCACATGATGCAAATTAGGTGATGACGTCATTTAGTGACTTTTAGGACAGCCAATAGCTACTTTCCTTACTGAGGAGTTGGCAACATTGGTCAGGCTATTTAGATTGTCATTATGGAGACACCTATTTCCAAACCTTTTTCCATAAAACATACGCTAGAACTGATGCACATCAAGAAATAATGCAGACAAAGCACTGGAAGATGACTTTGGGCGCATTACATAAATCCGTTCGGAGGTGGTTTCAACTGCATTCTAATGTTGACTGCTTAAAGAAAACGGTATCAAGCTAAGTGCATGCTCAGTTCTTGGCGGCTGCCCTAGTGGACATTTGTGGAACTCCCTCGAGTGGTTCTTTTTATGGGGAAAGTCCTCAATGAAACTGACATTAGGCTAAATGTGGAGAATTATACATTAGCTTTCGCCATCAAGTAGGCTATTCATGTATATGCCATTGTAGGCTACCATTTGATACGATACATATGTTGAAATGATGATATCACTGGAGTCAGTGATTTAATTCAATGATTTAAATTATGACCACATCCTCAGTAGCCTATTCAAGCAGGCTATTTGGGAAACAAGCACTTTTTATTGCAAAATCACCTCGCTATTCATGGTGAATTAATTCATCTGAATGAATTAACTAAGCAAGCTGCTAAATTGTTCAGTTTACATCATGCCTAAATCTTGTCTAGGCTACTGTAGACTATATTAACTTAGATGTAGGACTAAATGAGATGTAGGCCTATCACTTTGTCTTTCTCTAAGCAAACTATGGCAACATTTTGGCATAAACCAATATTTTAGTCTATAGACTGTCTATTGAAATGACAAGTCAGTCTAGCAAATGGGCCATTTCTAAAGATTTGCAGTCTTAACATCTGGCACATAATAACAGAACAATTGCCAGAAAATAGCCTAGACGTTAGTTTTTTTATGTTCATCCAAGTGTTTCTTGCTCAGAGATTTCGAGATCCTCTGTCCAACTTTCATCACTCAAACTCTTCTGTCGGAGTTACCTATAGTTATGTACATGCACAAAGGGGATTTATTTAAAATTCTAAACCTGGTTTGAGCCCTGAATGCTGTTTGGCTGAAAGCCGTGGTACATCAGACCATATAACACGGGTATGACAAAACATTACTTTTTACTGTTCTAATTACATTGGTAACCAGTTTATAATAGCAATAAGGCAGCCAGGGGTTGTGGTACATGGCCAATCTACCACTAATGGCTGTATCCAGGCACTCTGCGTTGCATCTCGCCATATGCCATACCCCCTTTGTGCCTTATTGCATAATCATAGCAATCAAACGAGTTGAATTGACATCCATTGATGGAAAATTATCTGCCAAGTTTAATAAGGGAGAATGATCTTTTCTCTTGCCACATATTCAAATGCCTTTATTATCTCATAGCTTGCAATAATTATTATTTTGAGGTTAACCTGAATTTTGTTCCTCGTGTCATTACTATGATATTCTTAATTGGCTCGATAACGCTAAGGAAACATGGGTTCATTGTATAGATAGGGCAACTCTTTTGCTATGAAACATCCGCAGAGTACGACCCTGCCTCACACAGGAAGAGGTGCAGGGCCTAATCCAGGCACTTGCCATCTCCCGTCTGGATTACTGCAACTCGCTGTTGGCTGGGCTCCCTGCCTGTGCCACTAAACCCCTACAACTCATCCAGAACGCCGCAGCCCGTCTGGTGTTCAACCTTCCCAAGTTCTCTCACGTCACCCCGCTCCTCCGATCTCTCCACTGGCTTCCAGTTGAAGCTCGCATCCGCTACAAGACCATGGTGCTTGCCTACGGAGCTGTGAGGGGAACGGCACCTCAGTACCTCCAGGCTCTGATCAGGCCCTACACCCAAACAAGGGCACTGCGTTCATCCACCTCTGGCCTGCTCGCCTCCCTACCACTGAGGAAGTACAGTTCCCGCTCAGCCCAGTCAAAACTGTTCGCTGCTCTGGCCCCCCAATGGTGGAACAAACTCCCTCACGACGCCAGGACAGCGGAGTCAATCACCACCTTCCGGAGACACCTGAAATATTTACATTACATTTAAGTCCTTTAGCAGACGCTCTTATCCAGAGCGACTTACAAATTGGTGCATTCACCTTATGAGATCCAGTGGAACAATCACTTTACAATAGTGCATCTAAATCTTAAAAGGGGGGGGTGAGAAGGATTACTTATCCTATCCTAGGTATTCCTTAAAGAGGTGGGGTTTCAGGTGTCTCCGGAAGGTGGTGATTGACTCCGCTGTCCTGGCGTCGTGAGGGAGTTTGTCCCACCTCTTTAAGGAATACCTAGGATAGGATAAAGTAATCCTTCTCACCTTGTAAAGTGGCTGTTCCACTGGATGTCATAAGGTGAATGCACCAATTTGTAAGTCGCTCTGGATAAGAGCGTCTGCTAAATTACTTAAATGTAATGTAAATTAAAAAAAATTGGGCTAGTTTTCAGGGGTTTTGGGCGAGTTTTTAGTCATTTTGTAGAAACTGAACTTGACCTGGCAACCCTGAATAGGTGTGTCTCAATGGGCTTGTTTTAAGTGGTAAGGCTGAAGAAACCAACTGAAGACGAAAGTTGAGGATTCAACTCTGGGGAGGTGCATCTGCGATCGCCGAAAGAAGGACACTAATTTGGTCGTCCAACAGCCAAACTCAGATGGCAGTGTTTAAAAAATATATATGATTTCGAAATATACATGTATCCAACAACCATATCATACACTCACAAACTAAAATCATATATGTATGTATGTATAATCAGGGAGAGCGCCTCAAATATCAATGTTGGTTCCGGTTGTAGTCATGTCTTTCTTTGGTCACGTTCGTGTGGGTCAAACAAAAACACTAAAGATTGGTTCACAATAGACACTCCCACATTATGTGTAACACGCAGGATATGAACCTAAATCTCGCACGGGCGCAACCGACGTGACAAAGAGGAAATGCTCTCTTAGGCTGAGGGCAGACACTGATTGTGAAGTTCGAAGGCGGGCTACCTTATCACGGGATCGTGACCGACTCATGTCCGCTACAGCTGCAGGATGAAGTTGATGAAGAGCCACTGCAGAAACTTGTAGTCAAAACTTCATGACCTTTGATCACATGATTTTTGAAAGTTCAAGCTGTCGTTATGTAGGCGGAAGAACGAAAATCTGTATCCCCAAAATGCAGTGGTGTAAAGTACTTAAGTAAAACTACTATTTAATTCGGTTTATTTATTTATTTATTTATTTTTTTTGGGGGGGGGGGATCTGTACTTTACTATTTATGTTTTAAGCAACTTTTACTTCAATCCATTCCTAAAGAAAATAACGTACTTTTTACTACCTACATTTTCCCTGACACACAAAGGTATTTTTTGAATGCTTAGCAGGACAGGAAAATGGTCAATTTCACACACTTATTAACAAGAGAATGTCCCTGGCCATCCCTACTGCCTCTGAACTTGCAGATTTACTAAACACATGCATCTTTTATAAATGATGTCTTGAGTGTTGGAGAGTGCCCCTGGTTATGTGTAGATTATGTCTGAGTGTTGGAGAGTGCCCCTGGCTATCTGTAAATTATGTCTGAGTGTTGGAGAGTGCCCCTGGTTATCTGTAGATTATGTCTGAGTGTTGGAGAGTGCCCCTGGCTATCTGTAAATTATGTCTGAGTGTTGGAGAGTGCCCCTGGCTATCTGTAAATTATGTCTGAGTGTTGGAGAGTGCCCCTGGCTATCTGTAAATTATGTCTGAGTGTTGGAGAGTGCCACTGGCTATCTGTAAATTATGTCTGAGTGTTGGAGAGTGCCCCTGGTTATGTGTAGATTATGTCTGAGTGTTGGAGAGTGCCCCTGGCTATCTGTAAATTATGTCTGAGTGTTGGAGAGTGCCCCTGGCTATCTGTAAATTATGTCTGAGTGTTGGAGAGTGCCCCTGGTTATCTGTAAATTATGTCTGAGTGTTGGAGAGTGCCCCTGGCTATCTGTAAATTATGTCTGAGTGTTGGAGAGTGCCCCTGGTTATCTGTAAATTATGTCTGAGTGTTGGAGAGTGCCCCTGGTTATCTGTAAATTATGTCTGAGTGTTGGAGAGTGCCCCTGGCTATCTGTAAATTATGTCTGAGTGTTGGAGAGTGCCCCTGGTTATCTGTAAATTATGTCTGAGTGTTGGAGAGTGCCCCTGGTTATCTGTAAATTATGTCTGAGTGTTGGAGAGTGCCCCTGGTTATCTGTAAATTATGTCTGAGTGTTGGAGAGTGCCCCTGGTTATCTGTAAATTATGTCTGAGTGTTGGAGAGTGCCCCTGGCTATCTGTAAATGTTAAAAACAAGAAAAAGGTGCCATCTGTTTTGCTTAATATAAGGAATTTGAAATGATTTACACTTTTACTTTTGATACTTAATATATTTCGAACCAAATACTTTTAGACTTTTACTCAAGTAGTATTTTACTGGGTTACTTCCACTTTTACTTCAGTGACTTTCTATTAAGGTATTTATACTTTTACTCAAGAATGACAATTGTGTACATTTTCCACCACTGCCAAAATGCAACACACTGAAACGCGGTGACCGACTGGACAAAAGTGATCCGCTCCCATCCAACGCAGTCATTGTCAAATTATCCCAATTTACAGGAAAACCTATGACATGGCAACCCTGGTGTACCCTGCCTAACAACACAGAGAAAACGAGACCACACGCAGAGCTGTTGATCAGTCAGAGTCGCGATGGAGTCTCAGGTAACTTTTAAATAGCTATCAGTGTGTTAAATTCCAGTTTATTTCAATTTAATGTGAGCTTTTACACAAAGCTAGCTACTTGCTTGTCCAACTTCCCATTATGTACTACCTTGCTAACCTAGCTACTTGCTTGTCCAACTTCCCATTATGTACGAACGTTAGTTAGTTAGCTAGCTAATTTAAGTAGCTAACGTATGTTCGCTATCTTTCTTTCCAGCTAGTGTAGTGCATTTGAAATGCTAACTATTTATTTTCCAGCTAGTGTAGGCAGAGATACGGGCTATAATGTCTGTGGTGTAGCATTAGGCAGTCATCGGTTTAGCTATCTGGTAGCTTTCTTATGGTGACGCGCAGAAAGCACTTCCTGGTCAGTCAAGTAAGCAACTCTAGTTATGTTGAATATAGCGTGCTCAACTAAACAAACAATCATTTAAAACTATAATAATATTCGTTTTCACTAGGGAGTGATAGGAGGCTGTTATTTTTTTAAAGTATTAGCTAGCCAGCCAACTGTATAGCTACTGAACTTACTAACCAGTAACCGAAAAGAGTCATATTCCTGAGTTAGATAACCTTGGATTTTGTTTTGTCACAAAGCCTGTCAGTGTTAATAATGATTTCATTGTTGCTTATGTAGTGAGACAGAGGAATTGCATGCTGCACTGACTATTGCAATTAGTAAACAAGCCAGTCTACCTCTGTCTCAGTCCAGGGTCAAGAGAGACAATCAGTAAAAGATGACCTCATCAATGCGGGTTGTGAGACATTGTTTATCCCTGACTCGATGTGCAAGTTCCTCATCTGTTGTGTGTGGAAAGGTAATGACTAATCCGGAAGACATCTCCAAACTCTACCGGGAGTTGAGCCTGTTTCCCTCCTTGACCCGAGCTGACGTAGGGCCAGTCATAACATCGCAGTATGGAGGAAAATACAGCAACATCTACACAGGTGTGTGTGTCTGTCTGTCGGTCTGTCTGTGTCTCCCTGTTCGTCGGTCTGTGTGGGTTTTCATGCCTTTTATTCCGTGTCCCCTAGAATGGAGTCAGCGGGATCTGGAGAGGAACGAGAATGTCAAGTTCTGTCGGCAGTACATTGTGTTTCACGACGACAAGTCTGTGGTCTACTCTGGACCCTCAGGGAACTGCACAGAGATCAAGGGAGAGTATGTGGACATTTGACAGTTTGACGCATGAGTGTGTTCTGTGTGTGTGTAGTTGATTTAGTGTTTTCTCTGTGTCAGGTTGCTGAGTAAAGACTCTCCATCAGGAGACATGAAAGCGGTGGTGAGAGAGAGCATCATCAAAGGAGAGGACAAACAGTTTCTGGAGGTGAGGGTCTCTCGATCTGTCTCTCTATCTGTCTCTATCTGTCTCCTATCCATCTCTCCCTCTCTCTCTCTCCTATCTGTCTCGCTCTTCCTCTCTGTCTCCTATCTCTCTCTTTCTCTCTCTCTGTCTCTCTCTGTCTCTCTCTCTGTCTCTCCATCTGTCTGCACAACTGACCTTGGATAAGTGCCTATGTTGGGGCAACCCCCCTGCATTTATATCCTAAACCTCTTTCACTCATTTTGATTGACAGCTGACCCTCTTTTCCCTTTGACCCCTCAACCATTCGGTGACCCCTCAGATCTGGAGTAAGAACATCAAAGTGAAGAGCATCAACCTGACAGCCCTGAAGAAACATGGCAAGGTCTATGAAGACGGTGAGACACCAATGTAATGTCTCTGTATATGAGAGACTTCCTGAAGTTCTTCTGTTACTGGCACACAATAAACTGTTGTTTTCCCTGAAGACCCGAACAGACTGCACCATTTGTGCCGTCTTATGCCAGGATTTGGCCGCCCCAGACAAAATGTACACGCCTCGGGGAAAATCGCTGAATCAAAATAATACCACAGCAACTGTTATTCTTAGGAAGCCGATTTGATTTGGAGTTCGGACATATAAAGTTTGTGTGAGTTATTTCTAAGATGCATACTTTGCTTTTCTGAACTCTCTTCACTCGCCCATAAACATAGAGGGAGGCATGCCCTACTGGTGCTGGCACATGCTCCGGTCAAATCCACCGCTGCAGTTAGCGTAGCCTACATCAGCCTACGTAGCCTTGCAAGCCAATCACAGAATGTGATGAGGGAACTGAAGCAAATCGTACAATATGGCCAGGTTGTTGGCAATATAATAATTTGGTAACATCGCACAGTGTGACATGTAATAGTTATAAAATACTGAATCTGACGTACAGCGTGGGAAGGCCTTAACACCAAAATATATCAGGCACATTCTTTGGTTGACCCACCTGTTCATTTATATCTGTTCCCAGACCAGTTTGGCTGCCTGGTGTGGTCCCACTCTGAAACTCACTTGCTGTATGTGGCTGAGAGAAAGAGACTCAAGGCAGAGTCCTTCTTCCAGGTCTGGCCTTCAAAACACACACACACCTAAAGTTTAAATATGAGCACAATGCACTTTCACAATGCAGTGCTAATGAACTTCACTGCAAAATGTGTTAGCGATTTCCTCACTTGGTCTATTTGTTAACCCCTTCCATCTCTACTATACAGTCAGTGTCTCCTGAGTCCTGTTCTCTTGCTGATGAAGAGGAAGGGGTGAAAATGGGCAAGGAGGAGGAGACCACAAAGGTAAGGAGGATCCAGTGATAAACTGTTCCATTGACTGACCCCCTGCTTTTAACTAAAACGTCTTGGTTCACCATACTGTGTTTGCTCCTCCCGTCCTGCAGGGGGAGCAGTTTGTGTTTTACGAAGACTGGGGGGAGACCTTGGTCAGTAAGAGTTCTCCTGTGCTGTGTGTGTTGGACATCGAGGGTAGCAACGTCTCTGTGCTAGAGGGAGTCCCAGATAACATCTCGCCAGGCCAGGTCAGTACTCTGTGTGTGTGTGTGTGTGTGTGTGTGTGTGTGTGTGTGTGTGTGTGTGTGTGTGTGTGTGTGTGTGTGTGTGTGTGTGTGTGTGTGTGTGTGTGTGTGTGTGTGTGTGTGTGTGTGTTGCTGGGTGCCATTTCTGTGTGTGTGTGTTGCAATGTATATATGTGCTGTACCAGTGTTATAACTTGTGTCCCCAGGCGTTTTGGGCTCCGAGTGACACAGGCGTGGTGTTCGTGGGCTGGTGGCATGAGCCCTTCAGACTGGGCCTCAAATACTCGCCCAACCGCAGGTGAGCACTGTGATTGGTCAGATCAGAGTGGTGGTTATAAGTAGCAGCTCTTAAATCCAGTAAAGGCCTCTCACTCTCTCTCTGTGTTTTCTAATTCAGGTCCTCCTTGTTCTATGTTGACCTGACTGGGGGACAGTGTGGTAAGTGTATTTCACTCTGAGCTATACATGACCATAGTGTTTTCTAGAAGTCTGTTTGTGTTTCTCTCTCTCAGAGCAGCTTTCATCAGGCTCCAGTGCTGTGTGTTCCCCCAAGCTCAGCCCAGACCAGTGCAGGATTATCTACCTGGAGTGTGCTGTCTACGGACCTCACCAGCAGTGTAGCAGGCTTTGCATGGTGAGTGAGTGAGTGAGCAAGAAAGACGAAAACATATCCAACTGTTCCCAATTAGAGAAATGATTTGAATACTGTTGGAATATAGCTCATGTGTTGAGTTGTCTGTGTGTTACAGTATGACTGGTACACCAAGAGGACCTCTGTGGTTGTGGATGTGGTAAAGAGACCCAGGGAGGGTAAGGAAACCTTTATTTTTTTGTAAAGTAGAATTTGTTCATATAATTACAGGCACTTTGCGAGTGTATTATGTTTATCCTAACTGTTTGTGTGTTCAAGATGGCTTTGCCGGGATCTACAGCTCGTCCCTGTCTCCTCTGTGCTGGTCAGCTGACAGCCAGCGCATCCTGGTCTCCTGTCCACAGGGCAGCCGCAAGGTAACCACCCCTAGACACTTATCAGAGATAATTAGCAGAATTAATTATGCCATATGTATGGCCGCAATCCAATCATATTGACATGTTTTGTCTCCTGTAGGATCTGCTGTTGGTGGAAACGACCACAGGGAGCGTCACCTCTCTGACATCAAGTGAGTGGGGTCACACAGTCCCCTGCCCCCTAGTCAGTCCACTGACAAATACAGTCTCTGAGTTGTAAAGCTGTTGTTGCTGTTCTAACATTCTGACTGACGTCCTAACGCTGTTGTGGTTGTGTTCCCCTGTAGAGTCTCCAGGGGGCAGCTGGTCATTACTGACCATCGAGAGAAACCTGATGGTGGTCAGCTGGTCTTCCCCTAACTGCCCCCCCAGCCTGGTAATGTAGACACACCCACACATATACATACTCCATAAACGTTATGTTTTACTTGACAATGCTTTGCAGTAAAATAGACACATTATTGAAATGTCTTGCTTTGGATGAGTCGTTTATAGTAATGTCTGCTTAATGCCCATTGTCTATTGTTTTGTTATTAATTACCTAATTTTCTGTGGCTAGAGGGTGGGCTTCCTGCCACTGGGTGGTTCTCGTGAGGAGGTGGACTGGGTCGTGCTGGAGGACTCTCAGACCCAGCCAGATATCGATTGGCAGATCCTCAACTTCACCCCGCCCCCAGAGCAGGACAACAGCCAATACCGTAAGAACATCCACTCTGACAGTTGGACTTTTTCTCTCTAGCATGTCAATTATCAGTAAATCCTCTCCTATGTGTCTGAATCCACAAGCATTTCGCTACACCTACATTAACATCTTCTAAACGTGTGTGTGTGTGTGACAAATCAAATTAGATGTAATATTATCCTTGTTATGTAGCTGGTCTGGACTTTGACGCCCTCCTGCTGAAACCAGAGAATGTGAAGGAGGGAGTGAAACTGCCACTCATAGTCACCCCACATGGTAAGTTACACACCTTATAGTGTGTGTGCCCCTGCTTGGTTGTGGGGAGTAGGGTGAAGTTGCTCATAGATGCTGATCTTGGGTCAGTTTGGAATTTCCCCCTCTTAACGGTTATGGTTGGGGGAAGGGAAGCTGATCCTAGATCTGTACCTAGGGGAAACTTCACCCCGGAGCTTGTTGTGTTTGTGTGTGAGTGTGTAGCTACATTCTCTCTCTGTCTCTCTCTCAGGTGGTCCTCACTCTGTGATTGTAGCAGACTGGCTGCTGTCCTCCTCAGTGCTGTGCAGGATGGGCTTTGCTATCCTACTGGGTGAGTAGAGCTATGGTTTATTATGTCTCTATTTGCATAACAGATTGAACATCTTGACGTGGAAACAATGTGGAGATGTTGAATCATTGTGGGAAACTGATTGGCTTTTGCAAAAACTCATCAATGTGAAGGAATTTCATGTTTTTGTCTCATTGTTTTTTTTGTTGAACCAATGAGTTGGTCATTTTTTTTGTTTAGATCAAATTGGATTCACGTTAGTAGACAACTCAATCAAATGTAAATCAAAACTAGATGTGGAACTGGTGTCTGTGCCCAGTGGGATTGGTTAGGGGAGTTATCACCAAGCCACAGGACGATTATTAAAGTTGGGTCCGCACTCAATGTCTTTTTTGTTTGTTTATTTGTTCGAATTTTGTACTGCATCAGGGTGGTATACACAGACGTTCTGATTTTGTACTGCATCAGGGTGGTATACACAGACGTTCTGATTTTGTACTGCATCAGGGTGGTATACACAGACGTTCTGATTTTGTACTGCATCAGGGTGGTATACACAGACGTTCTGATTTTGTACTGCATCAGGGTGGTATACACAGACGTTCTGATTTTGTACTGCATCAGGGTGGTATACACAGACGTTCTGATTTTGTACTGCATCAGGGTGGTATACACAGACGTTCTGATTTTGTACTGCATCAGGGTGGTATACACAGACGTTCTGATTTTGTACTGCATCAGGGTGGTATACACAGGCGTTCTGATTTTGTACTGCATCAGGGTGGTATACACAGACGTTCTGATTTTGTACTGCATCAGGGTGGTATACACAGACGTTCTGATTTTGTACTGCATCAGGGTGGTATACACTGCATCAGGGTGGTATACACAGACGTTCTGATTTTGTACTGCATCAGGGTGGTATACACAGACGTTCTGATTTTGTACTGCATCAGGGTGGTATACACAGACGTTCTGATTTTGTACTGCATCAGGGTGGTATACACAGACGTTCTGATTGACAGCCTTTTCCCCCACACATATTGTCTACACCGAGCCAGTGTGTTGAATCCAGGAAACTAGCTACAGGAGCAGGTAGTCAGTGTTGCTGACAGGGATCACAGACGTAGATTATTATGGTGTTTTAACATGGACATGGTAACAGTCTTTCCATTGCAGTCGTCACGCTACGCCATGGCCAAATCATGGCCGCCACACCCAAAACATATGAACCGTGAAAACATATTTCTGCCGAGGTGCACGTTGAAGATGCTACAACAGTGCACATTTACTTTTCCTCTGCAAGCACAACAAGTAATGAATCAAATCAATCTGACAACCTCATAGAATAGTTTATCTATTTACCTAGTCTGCTTGTTGTGTGTTCTGTGAGAGAAATATTCCTCTTGAGGCACATTCAAGTTATAAGAGCCATAGGGAGGGAATTTTTACAGCGTCGGCATCGTTAAGCACGTTACCGCTCTGCAATCTGAGTGTGTAGGGGAGAGTGGGGCTGAAGGAGAAATGCCACCCTACCTCAAAATCATTTTCTGAGAGTGACTTCCAAATAGCTCCATTCGAACAAAAAACATTTCTGTTTGAGCAAGATTAGTGACAACAGGGGAAGCTGTTGGGGGGGTTGAAATGTTCACTTGTACCTCACTTGTGTCCTTTCAGTGAACTACCGTGGCTCTATAGGCTACGGCCAGGACAGTATCCTCTCTCTACCTGGTAATGTGGGCACTCAAGACGTCAAGGATGTTCAGGTACAGAAACATGAGTTACACCACAGTCTTTTCAGACCACTGTGTGGCTTAATAGTCTATAGTAGTGATGAACCGATATTACATTTCTGGCCGACACAGTAAAGAGTGAATGCCACCGACTCGCTTGTTCACAGCCTGTGTCTGCAGTTTTGTTGACCGTTTCAATGCCATGACAGAGGGCATCACGTCTGCTGCAGACACAGTTGATGAGCTTCTTTCTCCAGTCAGTTGTTCAAATGGAGCCAGGAGTGTGTTCATGTTTCCAACATGTTCTCAAATGCCATTGAAATGACAGCAGCGTTATGAGAACCAGCACATTCTTGGGCAATACGGCTTTCCTCAGTACGAAATCCTCGTCGACCCACTGTTCTGTCAGACTCGTCATGCTCATGGGGCTGACGTCGCTGGTCCAAATGTCAGTCGTGAAGCTAATAGCATTGACGCTATTACTGTGCAACTCCGGTAGGGCAACATCTGGGGAAAAATGGCGCACTTGGTTGTGTGTACTGGTGCTCGACCAGTCGGCGAGAACGCCAACAATCACCCAAGACTGAAATCGGTTGATTGTCAAGGGCAATGAATTCCATTTCAAATGACTGCTTGACTTGTTGGCTGCTCAATCCACACAGCAGACATTGTGGGCTAGGTTAGGAATGCTGTGTTGCACGTACAGCACAACATTTTACGCTGCGTTATTACATCATCTACCTACGTTATATAGGTATGCAGGTCATCTACCTACGTTATATAGGTATGCAGGTCATCTACCTACGTTATATAGGTATGCACATCATCTACCTACGTTATATAGGTATGCAGGTCATCTACCTACGTTATATATAGGTATGCACGTCATCTACCTACGTTATATATAGGTATGCACGTCATCTACCTACGTTATATATAGGTATGCACGTCATCTACCTACGTTATATAGGTATGCAGGTCATCTACCTACGTTATATATATAGGTATGCACGTCATCTACCTACGTTATATAGGTATGCACGTCATCTACCTACGTTATATAGGTATGCACGTCATCTACCTACGTTATATAGGTATGCACGTCATCTACCTACGTTATATAGGTATGCACGTCATCTACCTACGTTATATAGGTATGCACGTCATCTACCTACGTTATATAGGTATGCACGTCATCTACCTACGTTATATAGGTATGCACGTCATCTACCTACGTTATATATAGGTATGCACGTCATCTACCTACGTTATATAGGTATGCACGTCATCTACCTACGTTATATAGGTATGCACGTCATCTACCTACGTTATATATAGGTATGCACGTCATCTACCTACGTTATATAGGTATGCACGTCATCTACCTACGTTATATAGGTATGCACGTCAGCTTTGACATCGGTTTTTCACATCGGCGTTAAACTAGACATCGGCTGATACCGATGTTGGCGGTTTTAGCTAATATCGACCGATTCCACTAAGTTCACTGATATATTGTGCATCCCTGGTCTATAGTATTCAGCCCTAGAATCAGTCTGTCTGACTGACGTTTCATTTTCACAGTATTTTTGTAGTCTCTGTCATCTCCCCTCTCAAACCACTCTGCTTCCTCCCGCGTACTTTCTCTCACTTCTCTCTCTCACTTCTCTCACCCTCCCTCTACCCTCCCTCTCTTTCATCATGCTGTTGTTTCTGGCTCTAGTTTGCAGTGGAGAGTGTTCTGAAGGGCGGGGCGTTTGACGAGCAGAAGGTTGCGGTTGCCGGGGGTTCCCACGGCGGATTCGTGGCCTGTCATCTAATTGGCCAGTACCCAGAGTTCTACAAGGCCTGCGTGGCTCGGAACCCCGTCATCAACCTGGCCTCAATGATTGGGAGCACCGACATCCCAGACTGGTACAGTCACACTTTCTCACAACCATGCCCACACAAACATCCACTAACTCATAGGGACGATACCAGTATCACAGTATATTTTCCATGGCAAAAAAATCCTTTAAAAACCTGCTGTATGTAAAATATTGTGTGCTATAGCTTGGAAACTAAATACATGTGACTCTGGATGACAACATGTTTCCAACATCAGGGATGTTTTCCTAAAGAAGTTTGGTCCGCTTCATGTCTTGTTTCAGTGCCAGGACATCATCCCAGCCCTCCTTAGTTATTACCACATAGGCTTGACATCCATGACATTTACTTTCAGGTTGGTGGATACAGAGAGAGACATACGCACTTCAGTCTTAGGGGGTTGTGTAGGCTTGCCGGGATGTGTCGTCTGTCTGTCTCTGTAGGGAGAGGAAGCAGTCAGTAATTCAAACCACCAGAAGGGAAACTAGATATGATAGAATCCATACGATTAGTTTTTTGTTCTCTTTTCTCTATAAGGTGTGGTTATCCAACATGTAGGTGTGTTTCAGGTGTATGGTGGAGGCTGGCTATAACTACAGTACAGATTGCCTTCCCGACCCTGCAGTCTGGGAGCAGATGTTAAACAAGTCTCCTATCAAACATGTCAAACAGGTGTGTGTGTTATCAAGCGGACTGTGTGTTTCACATTCTGTTTGTTTACTGATCCAATGCGGGTGAAAAAAGCTTTGCTGTCTCTCTACCATTGTTTTTCAGTGCCTTGTGTCTGTGTGTTGACTGTAACAATGTATGTGACTGTTGTCGCCATTCAGGTGAAGACTCCTGTGTTGCTGACTCTGGGAGAGGATGATAAGCGTGTGCCCCCTAAGCAGGGGATTGAGTACTACAGAGCCTTGAAGGCACTACAAGTCCCAGTGCGGTGAGTAGACTGCCCTTGTGCTGTTGGCTGCTGGGTAATGTAGTATTTAGTGGTGTGGTGGTCACATATCAGAATAAAGACAGTGAAGTACTTTGTATGCGATAAGTAAAGGTAATCAACAGCTAACCAGTTAATGGGGTTGCTTGCCAAAGACAGATTTTTCTCTTCCTATTTGTAAAAAAAAAAAAAAAGATACCGTCTTAAACTGACACTCAGTGATTACACAGTATCTTTGCATGTGTGAGCTTCAATCTCCTATAAAGCACCGACACAGCACCGACACAGAGCCTCACGCTTCCATGGTCTTTCCTAGTTGGTCTTTCTTGTCAGCCCGATGTTGTTGTTTACTTCATGCAGTGCATTGCTGACCCTACTTTCTTAACTCCGCCTGGGTGCCTTTCTTTCAGGTTGCTATGGTACCCCGGGAACAACCACTCCCTGTCCAAGGTTGACGCGGAGTCTGATGGCTTCATGAACATCGCTCTCTGGATGACCCGGCACCTGTCTCTGTGACGATACCATTAGCGATAGCATGCTAACCCTATGATAGCTCTAGCATGCTAACAACAGGATGTTAATCTGTATAATAACGGCGTGAGGGTCAGGCCAAAGCGTTGAGGGTACTGTAGGCTACCTGCACTAAGTCATCTGTGATTAGATCATCTGCATCAGTTTATAGCTTTGGAATTACACCTTCTGAATGATGGCAAGTTCTTGTCCTATATCAAATATGAAACTGTTGAAACACATTGATTTTGCCTGTAATTTGGCAACACTAGTCCTTATTTTCAATGTTTCTCCATGAAACGGTTTCACCTATGATTTAACAAGGGCTACGGGTACTGCCGTTCAAAAATGATCGAATACCTTTTTATTTAGAAAGATACTAAACAGCCGTATAGTTTCATCATCTAAGTTGTGATCATAATATGAAGAGAACGAAAGTACTTGAGCTAAACATTATGGACCCAGTAACAGTAACACCTGGTGAAAGGTCTCCACTACACATTCTACTCATTACGTTCATTCTGATGGTGCTTTCCAGGGTTGCAGATGCTTTATATTGATTGTAACAACCAGGGTTCTTTCTCTAATGATTCTATCAATAAAACATGTTTTGGCTATAAAACATCTCTCTTTTTGTTTTATACAGTTGAAGTTGGAAGTTTACAGTTTTTTACAATTGACAATTTCTGACATTTAATCCTAGTAAAAATTCCATGTTTTAGGTCAGTTAGGATCACCACTTTATTTTAAGAATGTGAAATGTCAGAATATTAGAGAGAGCGATTTATTTCAGCTTTCATTTCTTTCATCACATTCACAGTGGGTCAGAAGTTTACATGCACTCAGTTAGTATTTGGTAGCATTGCCTTTTAAATTGTTTAACTTGGGTCAAACGTTTCAGGTAGCCTCCCACAAGCTTCCTACAATAAGTTGGGTGAATTTTGTCCCATTCCTCTTGACAGAGCTGGTGTAACTGAGTCAGGTTTGTAGGCCTCCTTGCTCGCACAAGCATTTTCAGTTCTGCCCACAAATGTTCTAAAGGATTGAGGTCAGGGTTTTGTGATGGCCACTCCAATACCTTGACTTTGTTGTCCTTAAGCCATTTTGTCACAACTTTGGAAGTATGCTTGGGGTCATTGTCCATTGGGAAGACCCATTTGCGCTCAAGCTTTAACTTCCTGACTGATGTCTTGAGATGTTGCTTCAATATATCCACATAATTTCCCTACCTCATGATGCCATCTATTTTGTGAAGTGTACCAGTCCCTCTTGCAGCAAAGCACCCCCGCAACATGATGCTGCCACCCCTGTGCTTCACAGTTGGGATGAGGTTTTTCGGCTTGCAAGCCTCCCCCTTTTTCCTCCAAACATAACAATGGTCATTATGGCCAAACCGTTCTATTTTGGTTTCATCAGACCAGAGGACATTTCTCCAAAAAGTACACTCTTTGTCCCCATGTGCAGTTGTAAACCGTAGTCTGGCCTTTTTATGATGGTTTTGGAGCAGTGGCTTCTTCCTTGCTGAGTGGCCTTTCAGGTTATGTTGATATAGGACTCGTTTTACTGTGGATATAGATACTTTTGTACCTGTTTCCTCCAGCATCTTCACAAGGTCCTTTGCTGTTGTTCTGGGATTGATTTGCACTTTTCGCACCAAAGTACGTTAATCTCTAGGAGACAGAACGCGTCTCCTTCCTGAGCGGTATGATGGCTGCGCGGTCCCATGGTGTTTATACTTGCGTACTATTGTTTGTACAGATGAACGTGGTACCTCCAGGTGTTTGGAAATTACTCCCAAGGATGAAACAAGACTCGTGGAGGTCTTAACATTTTTTTTTTAAGGTCTTGGCTGATTACTTTTGATTTTCCCATGATGTCAAGCAAAGAGGCACTGAGTTTGAAGGTAGGCCTTGAAATACTTCTACAGGTACACCTCCAATTGACTCAAATCAGAAGCTTCTAAAGCCATGACATCATTTTCTGGAATTTTCCAAGCTGTTAAAAGGCAGTCAACTTTATGTAAACTTCTGACCCACTGGTGAGATGAGTGGGCCGTTTGTTGCTCAAGGAGAGAAAGACAGTGTGGATTTACGGTCTCGTTCTAAAATAGTTTTTTCCCCTCATCAACCTACACACAATACCCCATAATGACAAAGCAAAAAACGTTTTTTAAAATCTATTTTAGCATATGTATTACAATAACTGATATCACATTTACATAAATATTCAGACCCTTTACTCAATACTTTGTTGAAGCGCCTTTGGCAGCGATTACAGCCTTAAGTCTTCTTGGGTATGATGCTACAAGCCTGTATTTGGGGAGTTTCTCCCATTCTTCTCTGCAGATCCTATCAAGCTCTGTCACTTTGGATGGGGAGTGTCGCTGCACAGCTATTTTCTGGTCTCTCCAGAGATGTTTGATCAGGTTCAAGTCCGGGCTCTGGCTAGGCCACTGAAGGGCATTCAGAGACTTGTCACAAAGCCACTCTTGCGTTGTCTTGGCTTTGTGCTTAGGCTTGTTGTCCTGTTGGAAGGTGAACCTTTGTCCCAGTCTGAGGTCCTGAGAGCTCTGGAGCAGGTTTTCATCAAGGATCTCTCTGTACATTTCTCCTTTCATCTTTCCCCACGATCCTGACTAGTCTCCCAGTCCCTGCCGCTGAAATACATCCCCACAGCATGATGCTGCCACCACCATGCTTCACCGTAGGGGTGGTGTCAGGTTTCCTCCAGATGTGACGCTTGGCATTCAGGCCAAAGAGTTGAATCTTGGTTTCATCAGAACAGAGAATCTTGTTTCTCATGGTCTGAGAGTCCTTTAGGTGTCTTTTGGCAAACTCCAAGCGGACTGTCATGGATCATGGCTTCCGTCTGTGTGCCTTTCCAAATCATGTCCAATCAATTGAATTTACCACAGGTGGACTCCAACCAAGTTGTAGAAACATCTCAAGAATTATCAATGGAAACAGGATGCACCTGAGCTCAATTTCGAGTCTCATAGCAAAGGGTCTGAATACTTATGTAAATAAGGTATTTCTGTTTTTTTGTTTTTTTCTAAAAACATGTTTTCTCTTTGTCATTATGGGGTATTGTGTGTTGATTGATGAGAGGAATTATTTATTTTTTTACTAAATTTTAGAATAAGGCTAGCGTAACAAAATGTGGAAAAAGTAAAGGGGTCTGAATACTACGTGAATAAAAGTAAGAACATATTTAGTTTTAAATATACTTAAGTATCAAAAGTAAATGTAATTGCTGAAATACACTTACAGTGCCTTGCGAAAGTATTCGGCCCCCTTGAACTTTGCGACCTTTTGCCACATTTCAGGCTTTAAACATAAAGATATAAAACTGTATTTTTTATGAAGAATCAACAACAAGTGGGACACAATCATGAAGTGGAACGACATTTATTGGATATTTCAAAGTTTTTTAACAAATCAAAAACTGAAAAATTGGGCGTGCAAAATTATTATTATTTGTCTTCCAACAAGACAATGATCCAAAATATAAAGCAAAATCTACAATGGAATGGTTCAAAAATAAACATATCCAGGTGTTAGAATGGCCAAGTCAAAATCCAGACCTGAATCCAATCGAGAATCTGTGGAAAGAACTGAAAACTGCTGTTCACAAATGCTCTCCATCCAACCTCACTGAGCTTGAGCTGTTTTGCAAGGAGGAATGGGAAAAAATGTCAGTCTCTCGATGTGCAAAACTGATAGACATACCCCAAGCGACTTACAGCTGTAATCGCAGCAAAAGGTGGCGCTACAAAGTATTAACTTAAGGGGGCTGAATAATTTTGCACGCCCAATTTTTCTGTTTTTGATTTGTTAAAAAAGTTTGAAATATCCAATAAATGTCGTTCCACTTCATGATTGTGTCCCACTTGTTGTTGATTCTTCACAAAAAAATACAGTTTTATATCTTTATGTTTGAAGCCTGAAATGTGGCAAAAGGTCGCAAAGTTCAAGGGGGGCGAATACTTTCGCAAGGCACTGTAAGTATCAAAAGTAAAACTAAAAGGATGAATCATTTCAAATTCCTTATATTAACCACACCAGACAGCACCATTTTTTATTTATTTTATTTACGGATAGCCAGGGGCACACTCCAACACCCAGACTTCATTTACAAACTAAACATTTGTTTTTAGTGAATCCACCAGATCAAAGGCAGTGGAGATGACTAGGGATGTTCTTTTGATAAGTGTGTGAATTTGACTATTTCCTGTCCTGCTAAGCATTGAAAATGTAACTGGTACTTTTGGATGTCAGGGAAAATGTCTGGAGTAAAAAGTACATTATTGTCTTTAGGAATGTAGTGAAGTAAAAGTTGTCAAAATATAAATAGCAAAGTATAGATACTCCTTAAGTAGAACTTTAAAGTATTTTCACTTAAGTACTTTACACCACTGTATTTCGGTAACCAATTCAAAACATGTATTGTACACTGTAGTTAACTGTTAAACTGTTATTAGCATGTATTAATGTTTTCGTCATGTCCCAAAAAACTTTCCACCAACACTCGCGAATATGGCCATACACAGTTGATTTCATTTTTGAATTAATCAGATTATTCATTTAAACAATTATTTTTGACAAAATGAACGATTCACTTAGCCATTTATTCAGTTCAATCGGGATTAATCGAATCAGGTGAATCAAAATAATTTGTGAATCGCAAACAGTCATTTTAGGAAAAATATTTATTTTAGATTATGTTGTTAAATTTGTTTGTAGACGCAGTACTTCCAGTTGATTTGGGCATCCAATGTATGGGACATTGCAAACTCAATAGATGCTAATCAGCAGTGGGGTAAAGTACTAAAGTTGTTTTTCGGGGTATCTGTACTTTACTATTGACATTTGATACTTTTACTTCAATACATTCCTAATGAATATTATGTACTTTTCACTCCATACATTTTCCCTGACACTGAACACTCATTTGAATGCTTAGCAGGACAGGAAAATGGTCCAATTCACCCACTTATCAAGTGCCTCTGATCTGACAAACTCACTAAACACAAATGTTTCATGTGTAATTGATTTCTGAGTGTTGGAGTGTGCCCATGGCTATCCGTTAAAAAAAAAAATTAAAAAGAAAATAGTGTTATTTTTAATATATATATATATATATATATATATATTTAAAAAAAAAACTATTTTCTTTTTACATTTTTTTGATACAAAAGTACATTTACTTTTACTACATTTAATTACATTTACTTTTAACTTTTACTCAAGTAGTATTTTACTGGTTGACTTTCACTTTTACTTGAGTCATTTTCACTTTTACTTGAGTCAAGGTATCTTTACTTTTACTCATCTATGACAATTGAGTACATTTTCCACCACTGCTACTCACCCTGCTAAGTAAACACTTCTAAGGTAGCTAAGATAAATATGACTAAACTAGAAAAAGGTAATTTCCCAAAGAAAATGTGTAGGCTTGCTTCAGCTGATTAAAAGGATTTGCAGCCTACCATAGCCATTGGATATTTTATGTATGGATCTTTCTTTTTTTTTAAAGGCATAAAACATATTTGGTTTTAATGTTGCAATGTTATACATCAAGAGTGGTCAATTTTTAAACCTGTAAAACAACTTTCACTGCAGCTATCTGGTGTATGTCACAAAATATTTATTCATTATTATTTTTAATGTCATTTTTAAGTACCCATGTATTTGATATCTGGTCATAGGATAGACAGAGGAGGTGACATGCCATATCAGATTTTCATTATGTAAAAAGCCCTGTCAGTTGACAGACATCTGTCTGGGAAGGTTTCACTTCTTCATTTCTGAATTGTGTTACATAAGTCCTGGTACTTAACTACTGTCTTTTTACATCTGGTCTGTCATTCAAGGCTTTTTACATCTGGTCTGTCATTCAAGGCTTTTCTCTCTCCATGCTTTATTTGGAGGAAAGGTTGGCAGAAACTTGTTTTGGAATAAAGCATCGGTCTATTCCATTCGAAACAACATCACGTTTCATTATAATTGACCTCCAGTGGGTTATTGAGGCCCAAAACCTCCCACGGTGAGTGTAATTCTCTGTTCTAATATGCCAGTATCTGTGCAAGGCCATGAAAACTTTACATTGAGGTGAATACTCATAATTTGAATACTATTATTAATGTACCAGGATTGACTGTTTTATACTGGTTGTCTCATGATTGTACTGTATTTGCAGTTGTGTGGCATTTGAAACCTATTTTGACAAGGCGTGGACCTGTTTTTAACATTGCCCATAGCTGGGACTTGCTGGGATCAACTTTCATTGTATGTACTTCTGTGCAGTTATAATTTCACTTTTAAATCAGATATATTTTGTGGTACGAATTTTTATTTTTCTCTGTCCAGGTCATGCAGGGATATGGAGTTCTCCTCTGCTTATGTCTACTACCACCAGCTGTTAGGACAACCAATCCCAAGTTCTTCCCTTGCGACAGCAACGCAGACTCCAGTGTGGTGAACTGCTCTCGGAGGGCGCTCACCCGCATCCCAGTGATCTGCTCAGCCTCTGTCCTTTCACTTGACCTGAGTTATACCGGGATTCAGCAGGTAGGGAAGGATGCGTTCTCTGGGGTTCCAAACCTCCAGAAACTGAGCATGACAAGGAACTGTCTCCCTAGTTATATGAGGGCCCTTGGGTCTCCCGCATGCCATGTTGAGATCCACAAGGATGCCTTCATGTGTCTTAAGAACCTCAGCACCCTCCTACTGGAAGGAAACAGCCTCACTTCTCCCCTCCCCAGACTACCTGACAGCCTGGAAGTCCTTAATCTGGAGTCTAACCACCTTTATAACATAACCCAGCCCCTCGGCACACCAAACCTCAAGCAGCTGCTACTAACCATGAACTGCTACTATGGTAACCCCTGCAACCAGTCCTTCCACATTGACGAGGCAGTCTTTAGGGAGCTTACCCAGCTGCAAAACCTTACCCTGGGTTTTAACAATGTAACATCCATCCCTCCGGGAATGCCTCCCTCTCTGAAGAATCTGGATCTGAATGAGAATAAAATTTCTGTGTTGGATGAGTGGGCGTTTGCCAATCTGACCCAGCTCTGTAAACTCAACCTGGGTTGGAACTGCCAGCGCTGTGACCATGCTGCTCAGCCCTGCTTCCCCTGCTTCAACAACACCCCACTTGACATCAACCCACATGCGTTTTACGCCCAGAACAACTCTCTCAAATTCCTCAGCCTGAGGGGAAACTCCCTCCGCAACATCCCAGAGGGCCTCTTCAGTCCCCTGGTACACCTAGAGAGATTGGACCTATCGGACAACCTCCTGGCCATTGCCATACGCACTGGTACCTTCTTCATAGAGCTGAAGAGGCTCACTTGGATCAGCCTCATCTACAACTATGAGCCGATGACAACCTTCAAGGAGCTGGTGCTGTCTCCCAACGTGACCCAGATGTCTGGCCTGAAAACACTTCTCCTCAGTGGGAACTTCTTCCATATGGTCTCAGAGGAAAGTGTGGCGGTTCTGGCCAAGTTCCGTTGGCTGGAGGTTCTGGAGCTGCGGATGAACTTCATCAGGTCCTGTAATCTGAGTGCCCTGGCCCAGCTACCAGCCCTGGTGAGGGTCGACCTTTCACAGAACATGCTGGAATTTCTCCCATCCTTCTCTACTCAGTCCAGCGTGTGTAAGTCCTTTAAGAGCTTTCAGAACCAGAACCGGTATGCCACAGTGGAACTTCAGAACCCACCCATGTTGCTCAGTGACAGGAAGGCTGTCCCAGATGAGCCCTGGCATCATCCAGGTCCAGTAGTCACTGCAGCCGAGCCAGGGCCAAACACGTTGGCGATACTGGAGGATGAGTGCACTCAAAACCGAACTATATTTTCCTTCAAAAATAATCTCTGCAATGGTGCCATGTCTTTTGACCTTTCCCAAAACAACATCCTCACCCTCAATAGCAGTTTGTTCATAGGTATGGAGAAGGCAGTCTGTTTGGACCTCTCTTACAACTACATGAGCCAGAGCTTAAACGGCAAACAGTTTCTCCACCTGGACAACCTGGCGTACCTTAGCATGGCCCACAACAGGATAGATCTGTACTATGGAGATGCCTTCAAGGAGCTCAGTGCCACTCTGAAGATTTTGGACCTCAGCAACAATGAGTTTCACTTTCTAATGAGAGGCATGGGCCATCGCTTTGAGTTCATCAAGAACCTCCCCAATCTGGAGGCGTTAAGTCTGTCTGACAACAGCATTGGGATGCGGATAGATCATACACTGTACAGTGACTCCCTCAGGTACCTGTATTTCTCCGGGAACAACCTGGACATCATGTGGGACACTAGAAGCAACGACTACATCACCTTCTTCCAGAACCTGACCAACCTTATCTACCTAGATATCTCCAGGAACCAGCTGAGGTCTCTTTCACCAGCAGCCTTCTGTAACCTGCCTGTCAGCCTCAAGGTGCTCCGGGTCAGCAACAACAAACTGAACTATTTCCCCTGGGAGAACATCACAGCACTCGGCCAACTATGCCACCTTAACCTTAGTGTTAATTATCTGTCTGAACTTCCCGACAAAGTCATACCTTTTCAGGCCAACTTGACCCTTCTGGACCTTAGTCACAACCAGATCAGCTTTCTCCCCGAAGACTTTTTCAGCCAAGCATTGGCATTGCGTTTTCTCTACCTCAACCACAACAAACTAAAGCTGTTGGATCGGCAGTCCCTCCCTGCCCCACTGAGGAACGGCAGTGCCCTCCAGTTGCTCACTCTGCATGCCAACCCCTTTGACTGCTCCTGCGACACTTCCTGGTTTGCAGACTTCCTGCGTGCCAGCCAGGTGGAGATCCTCCTTCTTACCACTGGCGTTCGCTGTGGTTTCCCCGAGTCGCAGCAAGGGGCTAGTGTTTTGTCTATGGACCCCCGCTCCTGCCAGGAAATTTATGGCAGCCTGGCCTTCCTCTCTATTACCTTCCTGACTCTGGTGTTCACTGCCTTACCCCTACTCAGGCACCTCTACGGCTGGGATGTCTGGTATTGCTTCCAGGTACTTCTACAAATCAATGTTGTGTTGTAGTCCCTCCCTGGTAGTTAATTGATCAAGTAATGTCATTGATTTACCAGATAGTTCACTAATATGATTTCCCAGTGCACAATCAGTCCCTGAGTAGAAGACCTTAATTGAATGGCTCAGCTGTAAATCAATGTTGTGTTTATGTGTACATATGTTGAATATCTACATTACACTATTTTGTAACAAACAGGTGCTGTGGGCAGGACACAAGGGCTATTCCCAACTGCCTGGGGCAAACTTCCAGAGTCAGTATGATGCCTTTGTGGTCTTCGACACGGGCAACCACGCAGTGAGAGACTGGGTCTACAATGAGCTGCTGGTCCACCTGGAGAACGTGGGGCGGAGGAGGTTCTGTCTCTGCCTGGAGGAGAGAGATTGGGTTCCAGGTCTGTCCTGCATCGAGAATCTTCACAGTGCTGTCTATAGCAGCATGAAGACCGTGTTTGTGCTGACGAGTGGGGCAAGCGGCGGGGGAGGAAGAGTTAGCATAGTAAATGGGGTGACTCGCCAGGCCTTCTACATGGTGCAGCAGAGGCTGCTGGATGAAAAGGTCAGACTTGCAATGTGTTTGTGTGTCATTCGGAGCTCCAGTGGTTAATTGCTAAATTGTAATTACTTCGCCACTACGGCCTATTTATTGCCCTACCTCCCTAATCTTACCTCATTTGCACACACTGTATGTATAGATTTTTTACTATTGTGTAATTGACTGTAAGTTTGTTTATTCCATGTGTAACTCTGTGTTGTTGTTTGTGTCGCACTGCTTTGCTTTATCTTGGCCAGGTCATAAATGAGAACTTGTTCTCTACTGGCCTACCTGGTAAAATAAAGGTGAAGTAAAAAAAAACAGTTGAAGTCAGAAGTTTACATACACTTAGGTTGGAGTCATTAAAACTTGTTTTTCAACCACTCCACAAATTTATTGTTAACAAACTATAGTTTTGGCATGTCGGTTAGGACATCTACCTTGTGCGTGACACAAGTCATTTTTCCAACAATTGTTTACAGACAGATTATTTCACTTATAATTCACTGTATCACAATTCCAGTGAGTCAGAGGTTTACATACACTAAGTTGACTGTGCTTTTAAACAGCTTGGAAAATTCCAGAAATTGATGTCATAGCTTTAGAAGCTTCTGATAGGCTAATTGACATACTTTGAATCAATTAGAGGTGTACCTGTGGATGTATTTCAAGGCCTACCTTCAAACTCAGTGCTTATTTGCTTGACATCATGGGAAAATCAAAAGAAATCAGCCAAGACCTCAGAAAAAAATTGTAGACCTCCACAAGTCTGGTTCATCCTTGGGAGCAATTTCCAAATGCCTGAATGTACCACATTCATCTGTACAAACAATAGTACGCAAGTATTAACACCATGGGACCACGCAGCCGTCATACCGCTCAGAAGGAGATGCGTTCTGTTTCCTAGAGATGAACGTACAAAGTTGTGGCAAAATGGCTTAAGGACAACAAAGGTATTGGAGTGGCCATCACAAAGCCCTGACCTCAATCCTATAGAAAATGTGTGGGAAAACCTGAAAAATAATTTTCGAGCAAGGAGGTCTACAAACCTGACTCCGTTACACCAGCTCTGTCAGGAGGAATGGGCCAAAATTCACCCAACTTATTGTGGGAAGCTTGTGGAAGGCTACTTGAAACGTTTGACCCAAGTTAAACTATTTAAAGGCAATGCTACCAAATACTAATTCAGTGTATGTAAACTTCTGACCCACTGGGAATGTGATCAAATAAATAAATCCTTCTCTCTACTATTCTGACATTTTCACATTCTTAAAATAAAGTGATGATCCTAACTGACCTAAGACAGGGAATTTTTACTAGGATGAAATGTCAGGATTTTTGAAAAACTGAGTTGAAATTTATTTAGCTAAGGTGTATTTAAACTTCCGACTTCAGCTGTACGTAGGCTACATTTAAGTAATATCTTCATAATGAAGCACCAACAACAACAGGCAACATCCCTACCACTCACTCAGTCCGTACTGTCTAATCTGTTACTTTATGTGCAGGTGGACGTGGCGGTGTTGGTTCTGCTGGACGAGGTGTTTCCCAAGCTGAAGTACCTGCAGCTGAGGAAGAGGCTCTGCAGGAAGTCTGTTCTGTCCTGGCCCAGGAACCCTCAGGCCCAGCCACTGTTCTGGAACCACATGAAGACAGCGCTGGCCTCCGACAACATCCGCTCCTACGACAGCAACGTCAACGAGAGCTTCATATAGGTGGGTCGATCCACAAACAGAGTGCCTTTTATGTCGTTGTGACATTGTCTGTAAATGTTGATAGAATACTCAATGAAAGAGTTGGATAACATACAGTACATCTATAACTACACTAAACCATGTTAGAAATTCCAATACTAGTGTGTTTTCATTAAATTAAACGTGTTTTCTCTGAAAATCCCCATTTTGGCATGTACCACGTTATGTTTGTGGACTTCTACCAATATTTTCACCCACTTCACCCCAAAATGTGCCCAAGTTTTTACCATCATTGTAAAGGTAATGTGTCGCTGTGGTAGTCATTTCGGAAGATGATCATTTATTTCATGTGATTGGAGATTCATTTACACTTGTCCCTCGTGTTTAAGGTCAACCCTGTTATGTGAACTGAATTCTAAGAAAAAATAGTTTTAACAAGAAACATTGAACTTTTAATAGTTCTTAATTTTGTGTTCATCATAACACATAAACCCTGTTACCCATAAATAGATAAGCTAGAAATGTTTTAACAAGTTTAGAAAAATGGCACTCTACTCTTGGAATGACCCAGGTATACTAATAATGGACTGGTTTTACAGTATAGCACATATAGACAGTATAGCATTTCAAGTGCTATACACTGTCAAGGGGACATTTTCTGGTTTGAATACTATTTTTAGTCTTTGTGGTTATCAGATGGTAATATAAAATCAAGGTGGATATGTGAATTGTTAAAAACATTTTTTTTTAATTCTACAGTGCATTTACATAGTAAGTTTGATCCTTCAAAGATAGTTGCTTATTTTGGGTTGGTTTAACTTGTTGTTGCAGTTTGAATAACATTTTCAGAAATAAATACATGCATTTAGTTACGTGTAAATTTTGATCAGTATTTAACCGATTTCAACACAGGCCACACACATATTACGGAGAGGGAACAAAGTCCTCATTGTGTATTAAAACTCATTCCACGCAGAAGTTTACCACCATATCAAGAGCAATGTCGTCATCCAGACCACACGACAACTTCCACTCAATGTAAATTCCTCCTCATCACTCTGTTCTTCACTTTCATTTAAACGGGAACTGAGATTGATGGTTCTTTTCTATTGTTGTCAACAGGTGAATATAAAGTGTTCTTTTTTTTGCCACAAGACTCTCTGTTTCTGAAGGAAGTTAGAATAGGAAACTCCCAAATGACAGCACAGCTGCTTCCTGTTAGCAGAATCCCACTCTACATACCACTACTGGCTTGCCTCTGAAGCTAAGCAGAGTTGATCCTGGTCGGTCCCTTGATGGGAGAACAGGTGCTGCTGGAAGTGGTGTTGGAGGGCCAGTAGGGGGCACTCTTCCCTCTGGTCTAGGGAGATCTCAATGCCCCAGAGCAGTGAAGGGGACATTGCCCTGTGTACGGTGACGTCTTTCGGACAGGACATTAAAAGGGTGTCCTGACTCTCTGTGGTCATTTAAAAATCCCATCTGGTCCCATTCGGTCGTTGCCACTTAATCATTCCCAATTGGCATATATCACTCTCCAGCTAATAGCTGATGCGTGGCGCGTTGCCGTGCATCACCCAGGTGGGTGCCAGACATTGGTGGGGGATGAGGTAAGTTTAGCCCTTACCTTGTGAAGTGCTTTGAGTACCACAGTTGGTAGAAAGCTATATAAATCCAGTTAATTATTCAATCGTGGCAGTCTCAGACTAAAGTATGTAGGAAACAACAGAGCTGCGGAATTATTTAGTGTGAGTCATCAGGCTAGTAGTTTACTGCAAAAAAGATCTAAATTCTAGTTTGCGCTGATGATGCCTTATGCTGATGTCACAGTGGGATAGTCTGACTGAGGCTGGTGGGAGGAGCTATAGGATGACAGGCTCATTGTAATGGCTGGTTTGAAATGAATGGAACAGTTTCAAACATGGAAACCACATGATTTCCATTCCAGCCATTACAATGAGCCTGTCGTCCTATAGCTTCTCCCACCAGCCACCACTGTCCACTACACTGGTAAACGTGATATAGGGGAATGATCATTTGTGTTCAGGAAGTCTGGCTTAACCACCCCAAGACAGACAGGCAGACAGATGGAGACACACACACTGTCTAGTGATCTGTCTTCAGTCTGATTTCAGTCTTGTCTCTTGTGTGATTTGTGTTGTAAAGTTAATGACAGCATGCCTGTGGTATACCCTGTGTGTGTACAATATTATTATTATTAAATATAAGGGGATATCAAATAATCTGCCAATATAGGGTAGTAGTTGGCAGATAAACTAATAGCACTGACAGTATGTCTGTGGTAGATACAGTGGAAGTGAGAGAAGGGGCCCACTAGTGGAGTTGAAAGGAATGGTGAGGTTGCCATAGTGATCTGAAGCTGATACCTACTAACAACAGAAAAAAAGACCAACATCACTTTCACATAATAGTTCACAACATTTGGACAATATTGAACTGTTTGCATACCTATAGTATTATTATTTTTTAAATATAAGGGGGCATCAAATCAACTGCCAATATAAGGAAGTAGTGGGCAGAGAAACTTATGCCATGGACATTGCAGAGGAGGTTAGTGGGAGGAGCTATAGGAGGACTGGCTCATTGTAATGGCTGGAATGGAATTAATGGAACAGACGCAGATATGTGGTTTACATATGTTTGATGTGTTTGATACCATTTCATTTATTTCATTCTAGCCATTACAAATGAGCCCGTCCTCCTATAGCTCCTCCCACCAGCATCCTCTGGGACATTTGTATACAAACAGTTCAATATTGTCCAAATGTTGTGAACTATTAGGTGACAGTGAGGTTGATTTGTATTATTTCTGTTGATAGTAGTTATCACTATAGCAACCTCACCATCCCTCTCAACTCCACTAGTGGGCCCCTTCTCTCACTTCTACAGTATCTACCACAGACACACTGTCAGTCAATCAAATTTCACTTCTCTGTCAGAGGGAAACATTTTGGAACCTTCTTGTATTCTGTGGTTGATTTTTGTCTGTTGGTTTATCTAAATCTCTTGCAAGGATGAACAATAATATCCTACTATTTTCTACCAGATATATAAAACTCAATGTCCAAATGTGGCAGTATTTCCTGCCACACCAGTCGACTAGCTTTCAGGCACTCCTTTGTGCTTGTCCCATCGACTACGCTCACCGCGTAATCTCCATCTCCAATCATCGCTGTCCCTTTAATTGTCCCCGCCGCCGTGGGAGAGAGTTTGCGCGTGCTTGTGGCCCGACAGCAGGAGAGGTCGAGAGAATGCTGGGACCGTGGAGCTCGCGCCAATGGACTTGGACACGAGCTGGGCTTTCCGGTGATGGAGAAGGGCCGGTCTGTTGACGGGTAAGAGAGCGACCGAGCCTACTTCTACGAACACCGTATTGATTTTAGGGCATCTTTAAAAAAATAGATGATTCAAATGCGTCGTTTTTGTGACTGAGAGGCTTAATTCTTATGTAATGTAGAGATATATACAGCCACGGATAGGAGAAGTAGCTTAATCCCCCTACCCGTGGTCGCACATAGTTTCTACCCTAGGGGGTCTGACACGGGCTGGGTGGAATACATCGATGACGGTGACTGTCTCATTAGGCCTAAGTGTTTCCACTTCTGAAGGGATATTCGACAGGTTGTTGGATTGAGCGCCGTTACATCTCTTATCAGGCATCACCCAGCATCATGCCAAGCGTGCTGTAATATAAACTGTAGCAGTTTTCCCAACGCGCTACTGCTGTGGTCAACTCAGAGACGGCGAATGAGGTATTCTGTGGAGTGGGGTGTAACAAAGCTATGTGTAGCTGCAGAATTTTGGGAATATTGAGATTTTCTTTTGGATCAATATAGGAAGTGATTTCAACATCATCCAGTCCATCAACCCAAAATGATTGAAATTTGACTGACATGTCATGGTATGTAAACTTCCTCCGCTCTGGGTAGAATTGATGCACAAGCGCCGAAAAAAGATTGTCCCCAGTATCGGGAAGGGGATTTCAGTTTTTCTTCAATATGATGTCCTTTTTGATATTGCGGATCACATTAGGTACCAACAGGTTTATTTACGATACTTTAGCACAAAGCTAACCTTTGAATGTTAGAGTTTTTTCAAAGACAATTGATTCACTCCTGTTTCGCGTATCATTGGATGTAGTCTAGGAAAACACTATAAACGAAATATTAAATATTGCGTTATATGATACTAGTTTATGATTATAATATTATGCAGGGTCCATTGCTGTCAGATAGCGTTTATTGTCTCTCATCCATTGATGGAAAGCGGATTGACAACTCGTGAGATTGACACATATCTAAACCAATGGTCTAACCGTAGATTACCTCAACGCCCGATCTTCTTAGATAAGAGGAGGGATTTCTGGCACGGATTTGCATAGTATCCGCTTCCCGGGCAGTCCTTTTCAGAGGAAAAACGCAAAACCGACCATCTGTGTCAACGCGGAAGCAGCTGAGCTCTGAGGGCACTTTCAACCGTGCCGAAACGCAGTGTTTTTGCCGCTTAAAAACGTACAGTAGAACCTGGGAGATGTTGGTAGGCTTCAGTGGTGTAAAGTACTTAAGTAAAATACTTTAAAGTAAGATTTAATTGTTTTTTAAAATGGGGACATCTGTACTTAACTATTTATATTTTTGACTACTTTTACTTCACTACATTCCTTAAGTAAATATTGTACTTTTTACTCCAGACATTTTCCTTGACACCCAAAAGTACTCGTTACATTTTGAATGCTTAGCAGGACAGGACAATAGTGAAATTCAGGCACTTGACAGAACATCCCTGGTCATCCCTACTGCCTCTGATCTGGCGGACTCACTAAACAGAGAACATCCCTGGTCATCCCTACTGCCTCTGATCTCTGATCACTAAACACAACATCCTTTGTTTGTAAACGTTGTCTGCATTTTGAAGTGTACCACTGGCTATCCATCAAATAAAAACAACACGAAAATGGTGCTGTCTGGTTTGATTAATATAAGGAATATGAAATGATTTGTACTATTAATATAATATTTTATTATATTTAAATCAAATACTTTTACTTTGTAAAATTATACTCAAGTATCTTATTTCTTTATCAAGTTGGGTTTTTCCCCACTGGAAGCTGCTGTTTATGTGAGCAGCTGCTTTTCTCTCTCAATGACAAAGATTTTCTTGGAATAATAGAGAAAAGGACATTTATCAGCGAGCACACAATTAAACACTAACTTTCACTCCACCCACAAGGCAAGAAATCGTTCAAATCTTCTCTCTCCTTGCTTACCCTGTCTCCATCTTTCTCTCCTCACTTACCCTGTCTCATCTCTCTCTCTCCTCACTTACCCTGTCTCCATCTCTCTCTCTCCTCTCTTACCCTGTCTCCATCTATCTCTCCTCACTTACCCTGTCTCCATCTCTCTCTCTCCTCTCTTACCCTGTCTCATCTCTCTCTCCTCACTTACCCTGTCTCATCTCTCTCTCTCCTCACTTACCCTGTCTCCATCTCTCTCTCTCCTCTCTTACCCTGTCTCCATCTATCTCTCCTCACTTACCCTGTCTCCATCTCTCTCTCTCCTCTCTTACCCTGTCTCATCTCTCTCTCTCCTCTCTCACCCTGTCTCATCTCTCTCTCTCCTCTCTTACCCTGTCTCATCTCTCTCTCCTCTCTTACCCTGTCTCATCTCTCTCTCTCCTCTCTTACCCTGTCTCATCTCTCTCTCCTCTCTTACCCTGTCTCATCTCTCTCTCTCCTCTCTTACCCTGTCTCCATCTCTCTCTCTCCTCTCTTACCCTGTCTCCATCTCTCTCTCCTCACTTACCCTGTCTCATCTCTCTCTCTCCTCTCTTACCCTGTCTCATCTCTCTCTCTCCTCTCTTACCCTGTCTCCATCTCTCTCTCTCCTCTCTTACCCTGTCTCATCTCTCTCTCCTCTCTTACCCTGTCTCCATCTCTCTCTCCCTACTTACCCTGTCTCCATCTATCTCTCCTCACTTACCCTGTCTCATCTCTCTCTCTCCTCACTTACCCTGTCTCCATCTATCTCTCCTCTCTTACCCTGTCTCCATCTCTCTCTCCTCACTTACCCTGTCTCCATCTATCTCTCCTCACTTACCCTGTCTCCAACTCTCTCTCCTCACTTACCCTGTCTCCATCTCTCTCTCCTCTCTTACCCTGTCTCCATCTCTCTCTCTCCTCTCTTACCCTGTCTCCATCTCTCTCTCCTCACTTACCCTGTCTCCATCTCTCTCTCTCCTCTCTTACCCTGTCTCCATCTATCTCTCCTCACTTACCCTGTCTCCATCTCTCTCTCTCCTCTCTTACCCTGTCTCATCTCTCTCTCTCCTCTCTTACCCTGTCTCATCTCTCTCTCTCCTCTCTTACCCTGTCTCATCTCTCTCTCTCCTCTCTTACCCTGTCTCATCTCTCTCTCCTCTCTTACCCTGTCTCATCTCTCTCTCTCCTCTCTTACCCTGTCTCCATCTCTCTCTCTCCTCTCTTACCCTGTCTCCATCTCTCTCTCCTCACTTACCCTGTCTCATCTCTCTCTCTCCTCTCTTACCCTGTCTCATCTCTCTCTCTCCTCTCTTACCCTGTCTCCATCTCTCTCTCTCCTCTCTTACCCTGTCTCATCTCTCTCTCTCCTCTCTTACCCTGTCTCCATCTCTCTCTCCCTACTTACCCTGTCTCCATCTATCTCTCCTCACTTACCCTGTCTCATCTCTCTCTCTCCTCACTTACCCTGTCTCCATCTATCTCTCCTCTCTTACCCTGTCTCCATCTCTCTCTCCTCACTTACCCTGTCTCCATCTATCTCTCCTCACTTACCCTGTCTCCAACTCTCTCTCCTCACTTACCCTGTCTCCATCTCTCTCTCCTCACTTACCCTGTCTCCATCTCTCTCTCCTCTCTTACCCTGTCTCCATCTCTCTCTCCTCACTTACCCTGTCTCATCTCTCTCTCTCCTCACTTACCCTGTCTCCATCTATCTCTCCTCTCTTACCCTGTCTCCAACTCTCTCTCCTCACTTACCCTGTCTCCATCTCTCTCTCCTCACTTACCCTGTCTCCATCTCTCTCTCCTCACTTACCCTGTCTCCATCTCTCTCTCCTCACTTACCCTGTCTCCATCTCTCTCTCCTCACTTACCCTGTCTCATCTCTTTCTCTCCTCTCTTACCCTGTCTCATCTCTCTCTCTCCTCTCTTACCCTGTCTCATCTCTCTCTCCTCACTTACCTTGTCTCCATCTCTCTCTCCTCACTTACCCTGTCTCATCTCTTTCTCTCCTCTCTTACCCTGTCTCATCTCTCTCTCTCCTCTCTTACCCTGTCTCCATCTCTCTCTCCTCACTTACCTTGTCTCCATCTCACTCTCCTCACTTACCCTGTCTCATCTTTTTCTCTCCTCTCTTACCCTGTCTCATCTCTTTCTCTCCTCTCTTACCCTGTCTCATCTCTTTCTCTCCTCTCTTACCCTGTCTCATCTCTTTCTCTCCTCTCTTACCCTGTCTCATCTCTTTCTCTCCTCTCTTACCCTGTCTCCATCTCTCTCTCCTCACTTACCCTGTCTCCATCTCTCTTTCCTCACTTACCCTGTCTCATCTCTTTCTCTCCTCTCTTACCCTGTCTCATCTCTTTCTCTCCTCTCTTACCCCGTCTCATCTCTCTCTCTCCTCACTTACCCTGTCTCATCTCTTTCTCTCCTCTCTTACCCTGTCTCATCTCTCTCTCTCCTCTCTTACCCTGTCTCCATCTCTCTCTCCTCTCTTACCCTGTCTCATCTCTTTCTCTCCTCTCTTACCCTGTCTCATCTCTTTCTCTCCTCTCTTACCCTGTCTCATCTCTTTCTCTCCTCTCTTACCCTGTCTCATCTCTCTCTCTTCACTTACCATGTCTCATCTCTTTCTCTCCTCTCTTACCCTGTCTCATCTCTTTCTCTCCTCTCTTACCCTGTCTCCATCTCTCTCTCCTCACTTACCCTGTCTCATCTCTTTCTCTCCTCTCTTACCCTGTTTCATCTCTTTCTCTCCTCTCTTACCCTGTCTCATCTCTTTCTCTCCTCTCTTACCCTGTCTCATCTCTTTCTCTCCTCTCTTACCCTGTCTCATCTCTTTCTCTCCTCTCTTACCCTGTCTCCATCTCTCTCTCCTCACTTACCCTGTCTCCATCTCTCTCTCCTCACTTACCCTGTCTCATCTCTTTCTCTCCTCTCTTACCCTGTCTCATCTCTTTCTCTCCTCTCTTACCCTGTCTCATCTCTCTCTCTCATCTCTTACCCTGTCTCCATCTCTCTCTCCTCACTTACCCTGTCTCCATCTCTCTCCTCTCTTACCCTGTCTCATCTCTTTCTCTCCTCTCTTACCCTGTCTCATCTCTCTCTCTTCACTTACCCTGTCTCATCTCTTTCTCTCCTCTCTTACCCTGTCTCATCTCTTTCTCTCCTCTCTTACCCTGTCTCCATCTCTCTCTCCTCACTTACCCTGTCTCATCTCTTTCTCTCCTCTCTTACCCTGTCTCATCTCTTTCTCTCCTCTATTACCCTGTCTCATCTCTTTCTCTCCTCTCTTACCCTGTCTCATCTTTTTCTCTCCTCTCTTACCCTGTCTCATCTCTCTCTCTTCACTTACCCTGTCTCATCTCTTTCTCTCCTCTCTTACCCTGTCTCATCTCTTTCTCTCCTCTCTTACCCTGTCTCATCTCTTTCTCTCCTGTCTTACCCTGTCTCCATCTCTCTCTCCTCACTTACCCTGTCTCATCTCTTTCTCTCCTCTCTTACCCTGTCTCATCTCTTTCTCTCCTCTCTTACCCTGTCTCATCTCTTTCTCTCCTCTCTTACCCTGTCTCATCTCTCTCTCTCCTCTCTTACCCTGTCTCCATCTCTCTCTCCTCACTTACCCTGTCTCCATCTCTCTCTCCTCTCTTACCCTGTCTCATCTCTTTCTCTCCTCTCTTACCCTGTCTCATCTCTCTCTCTTCACTTACCCTGTCTCATCTCTTTCTCTCCTCTCTTACCCTGTCTCATCTCTTTCTCTCCTCTCTTACCCTGTCTCCATCTCTCTCTCCTCACTTACCCTGTCTCATCTCTTTCTCTCCTCTCTTACCCTGTCTCATCTCTTTCTCTCCTCTCTTACCCTGTCTCATCTCTTTCTCTCCTCTCTTACCCTGTCTCATATCTTTCTCTCCTCTCTTACCCTGTCTCCATCTCTCTCTCCTCACTTACCCTGTCTCATCTCTTTCTCTCCTCTATTACCCTGTCTCATCTCTTTCTCTCCTCTCTTACCCTGTCTCATCTCTTTCTCTCCTCTCTTACCCTGTCTCATCTCTTTCTCTCCTCTCTTACCCTGTCTCATCTCTTTCTCTCCTCTATTACCCTGTCTCATCTCTTTCTCTCCTCTCTTACCATGTCTCATCTCTTTCTCTCCTCTCTTACCCTGTCTCATCTCTTTCTCTCCTCTCTTACCCTGTCTCATCTCTTTCTCTCCTCTCTTACCCTGTCTTATCTCTTTCTCTCCTCTCTTACCCTGTCTCCATCTCTCTCTCCTCACTTACCCTGTCTCATCTCTTTCTCTCCTCACTTACCCTGTCTCATCTCTTTCTCTCCTCTCTTACCCTGTCTCATCTCTCTCTCTCCTCTCTTACCCTGTCTCCATCTCTCTCTCCTCACTTACCCTGTCTCCATCTCTCTCCTCACTTACCCTGTCTCATCTCTTTCTCTCCTCTCTTACCGTCTCATCTCTTTCTCTCCTCACTTACCCTGTCTCCATCTCTCTCTCCTCTCTTACCCTGTCTTATCTCTTTCTCTCCTCACTTACCCTGTCTCCATCTCTCTCTCCTCACTTACCCTGTCTCATCTATTTCTCTCCTCTCTTACCCTGTCTCATCTCTTTCTCTCCTCTCTTACCCCGTCTCATCTCTCTCTCTCTCCTCACTTACCCTGTCTCCATCTCTTTCTCTCCTCTCTTACCCTGTCTCATCTCTCTCTCTTCACTTACCCTGTCTCATCTCTTTCTCTCCTCTCTTACCCTGTCTCATCTCTCTCTCTTCACTTACCCTGTCTCATCTCTTTCTCTCCTCTCTTACCCTGTCTCATCTCTTTCTCTCCTCTCTTACCCTGTCTCATCTCTTTCTCTCCTCTCTTACCCTGTCTCCATCTCTCTCTCCTCACTTACCCCGTCTCATCTCTTTCTCTCCTCTCTTACCCTGTCTCATCTCTTTCTCTCCTCTCTTACCCTGTCTCATCTCTTTCTCTCCTCTCTTACCCTGTCTCATCTCTCTCTCCTCTCTTACCCTGTCTCATATCTTTCTCTCCTCTCTTACCCTGTCTCCATCTCTCTCTCCTCACTTACCCTGTCTCATCTCTTTCTCTCCTCTATTACCCTGTCTCATCTCTTCTCTCCTCTCTTACCCTGTCTCATCTCTTTCTCTCCTCTCTTACCCTGTCTCATCTCTTTCTCTCCTCTATTACCCTGTCTCATCTCTTTCTCTCCTCTCTTACCATGTCTCATCTCTTTCTCTCCTCTCTTACCCTGTCTCATCTCTTTCTCTCCTCTCTTACCCTGTCTCATCTCTTTCTCTCCTCTCTTACCCTGTCTTATCTCTTTCTCTCCTCTCTTACCCTGTCTCCATCTCTCTCTCCTCACTTACCCTGTCTCATCTCTTTCTCTCCTCACTTACCCTGTCTCATCTCTTTCTCTCCTCTCTTACCCTGTCTCATCTCTCTCTCTCCTCTCTTACCCTGTCTCCATCTCTCTCCTCACTTACCCTGTCTCCATCTCTCTCTCCTCACTTACCCTGTCTCATCTCTTTCTCTCCTCTCTTACCGTCTCATCTCTTTCTCTCCTCACTTACCCTGTCTCCATCTCTCTCTCCTCTCTTACCCTGTCTTATCTCTTTCTCTCCTCACTTACCCTGTCTCCATCTCTCTCTCCTCACTTACCCTGTCTCATCTCTTTCTCTCCTCTCTTACCCTGTCTCATCTCTTTCTCTCCTCTCTTACCCCGTCTCTCTCTCTCTCTCCTCACTTACCCTGTCTCATCTCTTTCTCTCCTCTCTTACCCTGTCTCATCTCTCTCTCTTCACTTACCCTGTCTCATCTCTTTCTCTCCTCTCTTACCCTGTCTCATCTCTTTCTCTCCTCTCTTACCCTGTCTCCATCTCTCTCTCCTCACTTACCCTGTTTCATCTCTTTCTCTCCTCTCTTACCCTGTCTCATCTCTTTCTCTCCTCTCTTACCCTGTCTCATCTCTTTCTCTCCTCTCTTACCCTGTCTCCATCTCTCTCTCCTCACTTACCCTGTCTCATCTCTTTCTCTCCTCTCTTACCCTGTCTCATCTCTTTCTCTCCTCTCTTACCCTGTCTCATCTCTTTCTCTCCTCTCTTACCCTGTCTCATCTCTCTCTCTCCTCTCTTACCCTGTCTCCATCTCTCTCTCCTCACTTACCCTGTCTCCATCTCTCTCTCCTCTCTTACCCTGTCTCATCTCTTTCTCTCCTCTCTTACCCTGTCTCATCTCTCTCTCTTCACTTACCCTGTCTCATCTCTTTCTCTCCTCTCTTACCCTGTCTCATCTCTTTCTCTCCTCTCTTACCCTGTCTCCATCTCTCTCTCCTCACTTACCCTGTCTCATCTCTTTCTCTCCTCTCTTACCCTGTCTCATCTCTTTCTCTCCTCTATTACCCTGTCTCATCTCTTTCTCTCCTCTCTTACCCTGTCTCATCTCTTTCTCTCCTCTCTTACCCTGTCTCATCTCTTTCTCTCCTCTCTTACCCTGTCTCATCTCTTTCTCTCCTCTATTACCCTGTCTCATCTCTTTCTCTCCTCTCTTACCCTGTCTCATCTCTTTCTCTCCTCTCTTACTCTGTCTCCATCTCTCTCCTCACTTACCCTGTCTCCATCTCTCTCTCCTCTCTTACCCTGTCTCATCTCTTTCTCTCCTCTCTTACCCTGTCTCATCTCTCTCTCTTCACTTACCCTGTCTCATCTCTTTCTCTCCTCTCTTACCCTGTCTCATCTCTTTCTCTCCTCTCTTACCCTGTCTCCATCTCTCTCCTCACTTACCCTGTCTCATCTCTTTCTCTCCTCTCTTACCCTGTCTCATCTCTTTCTCTCCTCTATTACCCTGTCTCATCTCTTTTCTCTCCTCTCTTACCCTGTCTCATCTCTTTCTCTCCTCTCTTACCCTGTCTCATCTCTTTCTCTCCTCTCTTACCCTGTCTCATCTCTTTCTCTCCTCTATTACCCTGTCTCATCTCTTTCTCTCCTCTCTTACCCTGTCTCATCTCTTTCTCTCCTCTCTTACTCTGTCTCCATCTCTCTCTCCTCACTTACCCTGTCTCCATCTCTCTCTCCTCTCTTACCCTGTCTCATCTCTTTCTCTCCTCTCTTACCCTGTCTCATCTCTCTCTCTTCACTTACCCTGTCTCATCTCTTTCTCTCCTCTCTTACCCTGTCTCATCTCTTTCTCTCCTCCCTTACCCTGTCTCATCTCTTTCTCTCCTCTCTTACCCTGTCTCATCTCTTTCTCTCCTCTCTTACCCTGTCTCATCTCTTTCTCTCCTCTCTTACCCTGTCTCATCTCTTTTCTCCTCTCTTACCCTGTCTCATCTCTTTCTCTCCTCTATTACCCTGTCTCATCTCTTTCTCTCCTCTCTTACCCTGTCTCATCTCTTTCTCTCCTCTCTTACTCTGTCTCCATCTCTCTCCTCACTTACCCTGTCTCCATCTCTCTCTCCTCTCTTACCCTGTCTCATCTCTTTCTCTCCTCTCTTACCCTGTCTCATCTCTCTCTCTTCACTTACCCTGTCTCATCTCTTTCTCTCCTCTCTTACCCTGTCTCATCTCTTTCTCTCCTCTCTTACCCTGTCTCCATCTCTCTCTCCTCACTTACCCTGTCTCATCTCTTTCTCTCCTCTCTTACCCTGTCTCATCTCTTTCTCTCCTCTATTACCCTGTCTCATCTCTTTCTCTCCTCTCTTACCCTGTCTCATCTCTTTCTCTCCTCTCTTACCCTGTCTCATCTCTTTCTCTCCTCTCTTACCCTGTCTCATCTCTTTCTCTCCTCTATTACCCTGTCTCATCTCTTTCTCTCCTCTCTTACCCTGTCTCATCTCTTTCTCTCCTCTCTTACCCTGTCTCATCTCTTTCTCTCCTCTCTTACCCTGTCTCATCTCTTTCTCTCCTCTCTTACCCTGTCTTATCTCTTTCTCTCCTCTCTTACCCTGTCTCCATCTCTCTCTCCTCACTTACCCTGTCTCCATCTCTCTCTCCTCACTTACCCTGTCTCATCTCTTTCTCTCCTCACTTACCCTGTCTCCATCTCTCTCTCCTCTCTTACCCTGTCTCATCTCTTTCTCTCCTCACTTACCCTGTCTCCATCTCTCTCTCCTCACTTACCCTGTCTCATCTATTTCTCTCCTCTCTTACCCTGTCTCATCTCTTTCTCTCCTCTCTTACCCCGTCTCATCTCTCTCTCTCTCCTCACTTACCCTGTCTCCATCTCTTTCTCTCCTCTCTTACCCTGTCTCATCTCTCTCTCTTCACTTACCCTGTCTCATCTCTTTCTCTCCTCTCTTACCCTGTCTCATCTCTCTCTCTTCACTTACCCTGTCTCCATCTCTCTCTCCTCACTTACCCTGTCTCCATCTCTCTCTCCTCACTTACCCTGTCTCATCTCTTTCTCTCCTCTCTTACCGTCTCATCTCTTTCTCTCCTCACTTACCCTGTCTCATCTCTTTCTCTCCTCTCTTACCCCGTCTCATCTCTCTCTCTCTCCTCACTTACCCTGTCTCCATCTCTTTCTCTCCTCTCTTACCCTGTCTCATCTCTCTCTCCTCACTTACCCTGTCTCATCTCTTTCTCTCCTCTCTTACCGTCTCATCTCTTTCTCTCCTCACTTACCCTGTCTCATCTCTCTCTCCTCTCTTACCCTGTCTCCATCTCTCTCTCCTCACCTACCCTGTCTCATCTCTTTCTCTCCTCTCTTACCCTGTCTCATCTCTTTCTCTCCTCTCTTACCCTGTCTCATCTCTTTCTCTCCTCTCTTACCCTGTCTCATCTCTTTCTCTCCTCTCTTACCCTGTCTCATCTCTTTCTCTCCTCTCTTACCCTGTCTCATCTCTTTCTCTCCTCTCTTACCCTGTCTCATATCTTTCTCTCCTCTCTTACCCTGTCTCATCTCTTTCTCTCCTCTCTTACCCTGTCTCATCTCTTTCTCTCCTCTCTTACCCTGTCTCATCTCTTTCTCTCCTCTCTTACCCTGTCTCCATCTCTCTCTCCTCACTTACCCTGTCTCATCCCTTTCTCTCCTCTATTACCCTGTCTCCATCTCTCTCTCCTCGCTTACCCTGTCTCTGTCTCTCTCATCGCTTACCCTGTTTCTGTCTCTCTCCTCGCTTACCCCGTCTCCGTCTCTGTCTCTCTCCTCGCTTACCCCGTCTCTGTCTCTCTCCTCGCTTACCCCGTCTCTGTCTCTCTCCTCGCTTACCCCGTCTCTGTCTCTGTCTCTCTCCTCGCCTACCCTGTTTCTGTCTCTCTCCTCGCTTACCCCGTCTCTGTCTCTGTCTCTCTCCTCGCTTACCCTGTCTCCGTCTCTCTACTCGCTTACCCTGTCTCTGTCTCTCTCCTCACTTACCCCGTCTCTGTCTCTGTCTCTATCCTCTCTTACCCCGTCTCTGTCTCTGTCTCTCTCATCGCTTACCCTGTTTCTGTCTCTGTCTCTCTCTGTCCTCGCTTACCCTGTCTCCGTCTCTGTCTCTCTCATCGCTTACCCTGTTTCTGTCTCTCTCCTCGCTTACCCTGTTTCTGTCTCTGTCTCTCTCCTCGCTTACCCCGTCTCCGTCTCTGTCTCTCTCATCGCTTACCCCGTCTCTGTCTCTGTCTCTCTCCTCGCTTACCCTGTCTCTGTCTCTCTCATCGCTTACCCCGTCTCTGTCTCTGTCTCTCTCATCGCTTACCCTGTCTCTGTCTCTCTCCTCACTTACCCCGTCTCTGTCTCTGTCTCTATCCTCTCTTACCCCGTCTCCGTCTCTGTCTCTCTCATCGCTTACCCCGTCTCTGTCTCTGTCTCTCTCCTCGCTTACCCTGTCTCTGTCTCTGTCTCTCTCCTCGCTTACCCCGTCTCCGTCTCTCTCCTCGCTTACCCCGTCTCTGTCTCTGTCTCTCTCCTCGCTTACCCTGTTTCTGTCTCTGTCTCTCTCCTCGCTTACCCTGTTTCTGTCTCTGTCTCTCTCCTCGCTTACCCCGTCTCTGTCTCCCTCCTCGCTTACCCCGTCTCCGTCTCTGTCTCTCTCCTCGCTTACCCTGTTTCTGTCTCTGTCTCTCTCTCCTCGCTTACCCCGTCTCCGTCTCTGTCTCTCTCTCCTCGCTTACCCCGTCTCTGTCTCTGTCTCTCTCCTCGCTTACCCCGTCTCCGTCTCTCTCCTCGCTTACCCCGTCTCCGTCTCTCTCCTCGCTTACCCCGTCTCTGTCTCTGTCTCTCTCCTTGCTTACCCTGTTTCTGTCTCTGTCTCTCTCTCGCTTACCCTGTTTCTGTCTCTGTCTCTCTCTCCTCGCTTACCCCGTCTCCGTCTCTGTCTCTCTCTCCTCGCTTACCGTCTCTGTCTCTGTCTCTCCTCGCTTACCCCGTCTCCGTCTCTCTCCTTGCTTACCCCGTCTCCGTCTGTCTCTCTCCTCGCTTACCCCGTCTCTCTCTCTCTCTCTTTCCTGTCCTCGCTTACCCCGTCTCTCCCCTCCTCTCCTCACTTACCCTGTTTCTCCCTCTCTCTCTCTTTCTGCTCGCTTACCGTGTCTCTCTCTCTCTCTCGCTCTCTCTCTCTCTTTCTCTTTCTCTCTCTCTGCTCGCTTACCCTGTCTCTCTCTCTCTCTCTCTCTCTCTCTTTCGGCTCTCTCCTTTCCTCGCTTACTCTGTCTCTCCCTCTCTCTCTCCTCTCCTCGGTTACTGTGTCTCTCCCTCTCTCTCTCTCTTTCTGCTCGCTTACCGTGTCTCTCTCTCGCTCTCTCTCTCTTTCTCTCTC
>NC_068447.1:15466316-15473816 GCF_023373465.1 Oncorhynchus keta
TTGCTCTCACTCTCTCTTGCTCTCTCTCTCTTGCTCTCTCTCTCTGTCTCTTACTCTCTCTCTCTCTCTCTCTCTCTCTCTCTCTCTCTCTCTCTCTCTCTCTCTCTCTCTATCTCTCTCTCTTGCTCTCTCTCTCTAGGCTTACTCTCTCTCTCTCTCTCTCTCTCTTTCGCTTGCTGTCTCTCTCTCTCTCTCTTTCTCTCTTTCACTTACCCTGTCTATCTCTCTCTCTTTCTCTCTTTCGACAACCTGTCTCTCTTTCTCTCTTTCGCTTACCCTGTCTATCTCTCTTATCTCTCTCTATAAACTTACCCTGTCTCTCCCTCTCTTTCTCTCTGCTCGCTTACCCTGTCTATCTCTCTCTCTCTCTCTCTCTCTCTGCTTAAACACCTGTCTCTCCCTCTCTCTTTCTCACTTTCGCTTACCCTGTCTATCTCTCTCTCTCTCTCTCTCTCTCTGCTCTCTTACCCTGTCTATCTATCTCTCTCTCTGCTCGCTTACCCTGTCTCTCTCTCTCTATCTCTCTCTCTCTGTTACACCCTGTCTCTCTCTCTCTCTCTCTCTCTCTCTGCTGCAAATTACCCTCTCTCTCTCTCTCTCTCTCTCTCTTGCTCTCACTCTCTCTCTCTCTCTCTCTCTCTCTCTCTCTCTCTCTCTCTCTCTCTCTCTCTCTCTCTCTCTCTCTCTCTCTCTCTCTCTCTCTCTCTCTCTCTTCCTCCTCTTCTTGCTTACTCTCTCTCTCTCTCTCTCGCTCCTCTTCTTGCTTACCCCGTCTCTCTCTCTCTCTCTCGCGCTCTCTCCTCGCTTACCCTGTTTCTCTCTCTCTCCTCTCCTCGCTTACCCCGTCTCTCCCCCCCTCTCTCTCTCTGCTCGCTTACCCTGTCTCTCTCCCTCTCTCTCTTCTCTCTTACCCTGTCTCTCGCTCTCTCTCTTTCTTGCTCTCACTCTCTCTTGCTCTCTCTCTCTCTTGCTCTCTCTCTCCTTGCTTACTCTCTCTCTCTCTCTCTCTCTCTTGCTCTCTCTCTCCTCGCTTACTCTCTCTCTCTCTCTCTCTCTCTCTCTCTCTCTCTCTCTCTCTCTCTCTCGCTCCTCTTCTTGCTTACCCCGTCTCTCTCTCTCGCTCTCTCTCCTCGCTTACCCTGTCTCTCTCGCTCTCCTCTCCTCGCTTACCCCGTCTCTCCCCCTCTCTCTCTCTCTGCTCGCTTACCCTGTCTTTCCCTCTCTCTTTCTCTCTTTCGCTTACCCTGTCTATCTCTCTCTCTCTCTTTCGCTTACCCTGTCTCTCTCTCTCTTTCTCTCTTTCGCTTACCCTGTCTCTCTCTCTCTCTCTTTCTCTCTTTCGCTTACCCTGTCTACCTCTCTCTCTTTCTCTCTTTCGCTTACCCTGTCTCTCCCTCTCTCTTTCTCTCTTTCGCTTACCCTGTCTATCTCTCTCTCTCTCTCTCTCTCTCTCTCTCTCTCTCTCTGCTCGCTTACCCTGTCTCTCTCTCTCTCTCCCTTTCTCTGCTCGCTTACCCTGTCTCCCTCTCTCTCTCAATTCAATTGACTTTATTGACATGGCAAGTTCATTATTACATTGGCAAAGTATACATATCGAAAAATAAAATACAAATATATATTTATATATAAATAAATGGTGGGACCAACAGCAATAATAATAGTAGTAGTGGACATGGGATTACCATTAACAACAACTACAACAACAATATTAATAAGAACAACAATACATTAAAGCAATGGTAGTAGACCAGTGTCAACATGACTGAGAAGACACATGACCTGGTAGTGGACCAGTGTCAACATGACTGAGAAGATACATGACGTGGTATGAGAGACAAAACAAAACAAGATGGGAAATATTATCAACATTACTTTGCACTTTTCACTGGCTGTCCCTCAGGTTGTGGCAGGAGGACACATATTTGGCTGCCAAAACTGCACATTTGGGCTTTTCACCCAATAAATATTTGATTTTTTCTTCATCTTTTATAGTTTCAAATTCTTTGTATTGAATTATAATTTTGGGAAAGAAATATTCTCTTAGGTCTGAGTATTTGTCACAGTGTAATAGGAAATGCAGCTCTGTCTCTACCTCTCCCCTGGAGCAGAGTGAGCACAGCCTGTCCTCTCTGGGCAGCCAGGTTTGCCTGTAACGACCGGTCTCTATAGCCAGACTGTCCTCTCTGGGCAGCCAGGTTTGCCTGTAACGACTGGTCTCTATAGCCAGACTGTCCTCTCTGGGCAGCCAGGTTTGCCTGTAACGACCGGTCTCTATAGCCAGCCTGTCCTCTCTGGGCAGCCAGGTTTGCCTGTAACGACCGGTCTCTATAGCCAGCCTGTCCTCTCTGGGCAGCCAGGTTTGCCTGTAACGACCGGTCTCTATAGCCAGCCTGTCCTCTCTGGGCAGCCAGGTTTGTCTGTGACGACCGGTCTCTATAGCCAGACTGCCCTCTCTGGGCAGCCAGGTTTGTCTGTGACGACCGGTCTCTATAGCCAGACTGTCCTCTCTGGGCAGCCAGGTTGGTCTGTGACGACCGGTCTCTATAGCCAGCCTGTCCTCTCTGGGCAGCCAGGTTTGTCTGTGACGACCGGTCTCTATAGCCAGACTGCCCTCTCTGGGCAGCCAGGTTTGTCTGTGACAACCGGTCTCTATAGCCAGACTGTCCTCTCTGGGCAGCCAGGTTTGTCTGTAACGACCGGTCTCTATAGCCAGACTGTCCTCTCTGGGCAGCCAGGTTTGTCTGTGACGACCGGTCTCTATAGCCAGACTGTCCTCTCTGGGCAGCCAGGTTTGCCTGTAACGACCGGTCTCTATAGCCAGACTGTCCTCTCTGGGCAGCCAGGTTTGCCTGTAACGACCGGTCTCTATAGCCAGCCTGTCCTCTCTGGGCAGCCAGGTTGGTCTGTGACGACCGGTCTCTATAGCCAGATTGCCCTCTCTGGGCAGCCAGGTTTGTCTGTGACGACCGGTCTCTATAGCCAGACTGTCCTCTCTGGGCAGCCAGGTTTGCCTATAACGACCGGTCTCTATAGCCAGACTGTCCTCTCTGGGTAGCCAGGTTGGTCTGTGACGACCGGTCTCTATAGCCAGACTGCCCTCTCTGGGCAGCCAGGTTGGTCTGTGACGACCGGTCTCTATAGCCAGACTGTCCTCTCTGGGCAGCCAGGTTTGTCTGTGACGACCGGTCTCTATAGACAGACTGTCCTCTCTGGGCAGCCAGGTTTGTCTGTGACGACCGGTCTCTATAGCCAGACTGTCCTCTCTGGGCAGCCAGGTTGGCCTGTGACGACCGGTCTCTATAGCCAGACTGTCCTCTCTGGGCAGCCAGGTTTGTCTGTGACGACCGGTCTCTATAGCCAGACTGTCCTCTCTGGGCAGCCAGGTTTGTCTGTGACGACCGGTCTCTATAGCCAGACTGTCCTCTCTGGGCAGCCAGGTTTGTCTGTGACGACCGGTCTCTATAGCCAGACTGTCCTCTCTGGGCAGCCAGGTTTGTCTGTGACGACCGGTCTCTATAGCCAGACTGTCCTCTCTGGGCAGCCAGGTTGGCCTGTGACGACCGGTCTCTATAGCCAGACTGTCCTCTCTGGGCAGCCAGGTTTGCCTGTAACGACCGGTCTCTATAGCCAGACTGTCCTCTCTGGGCAGCCAGGTTTGTCTGTGACGACCGGTCTCTATAGCCAGACTGTCCTCTCTGGGCAGCCAGGTTGGCCTGTGACGACCGGTCTCTATAGCCAGACTGTCCTCTCTGGGCAGCCAGGTTTGCCTGTAACGACCGGTCTCTATAGCCAGACTGTCCTCTCTGGGCAGCCAGGTTTGTCTGTGACGACCGGTCTCTATAGCCAGACTGTCCTCTCTGGGCAGCCAGGTTTGTCTGTGACGACCGGTCTCTATAGCCAGACTGTCCTCTCTGGGCAGCCAGGTTGGCCTGTGACGACCGGTCTCTATAGCCAGACTGTGCTCACTGAGTCTGTACCTAGTCAGTGTTTTCCTCAGTTTTCTATCAGTCACAGTGGTCAGATAGTCTGCCACCATGTACTGTCTGTTTAGAGCCAAATAGCATTGAAGTTTCCGTAGATTTTTTGTGGTGTCTTTCCAATAGGTGATATATTTTTCTTTTTGTGTTGTGATGATTTGGTTGGGCCAGATTTTCTGAGTGCTGTCCTGAGGCTCTATGGGGTTGGTTTGGGTTGGTGAACTGAGCCTCAGAACCAGCTGGCTGAGGGGACTCTTCTCTTGTTTCATCTCTTGACATTGTAGAGCTGTGTGATGGAATGTTTTGGGGTCACTTATTTTTAGATGGTTGTAAAATTTGATGGCTCTTTTTTCTATTTGAATGAGGAGGGGGTATCGTCCCAATTCTGCTCTACATGCGTTATTTGGAGTTTGTCTTTCCATTTGCAATACAGTCTTGCAAAACTCTGCATGCAGTATATCGATTTGATGTTTGTCCCATTTGGTAAATTCATAATTAGAGATTGGACCCCATACTTCACTGCCATATAGAGCAATTGGTTCTATAACTGATTGAAACATTTTGAGCCAGATTCTAATTGGAATTTCGATTTTGATGTTCCTTTTAATGGCATAGAACGCTCTTCTTGCTTTGTCTCTCAGTTCATTCACAGACATGTGAAAACTACCTGTGTTGCTGATATTTAGATATGTCTATTTTTGTTGTGTTCTAATAGAACTGTGTCCAAATATAATTTATATTTTGTCATCCTTGTTTCCGGACCTTTTTTGGAATATCATTATATTTGTTTTGTTTTAGGTTAACGGTCAGAGCCCAGGTCTGACAGAACCTGTGGTTAACGGTCAGAGTCCAGGTCTGACAGAACCTGTGGTTAACGGTCAGAGCCCAGGTCTGACAGAACCTGTGGTTAACGGTCAGAGTCCAGGTCTGACAGAACCTGTGGTTAACGGTCAGAGCCCAGGTCTGACAGAACCTGTGGTTAACGGTCAGAGCCCAGGTCTGACAGAACCTGTGGTTAATGGTCAGAGCCCAGAGTCCAGGTCTGACAGAACCTGTGGTTAACGGTCAGAGTCCAGGTCTGACAGAACCTGTGGTTAACGGTCAGAGTCCAGGTCTGACAGAACCTGTGGTTAACGGTCAGAGCCCAGGTCTGACAGAACCTGTGGTTAACGGTCAGAGTCCAGGTCTGACAGAACCTGTGGTTAACGGTCAGAGCCCAGGTCTGACAGAACCTGTGGTTAACGGTCAGAGCCCAGGTCTGACAGAACCTGTGGTTAACGGTCAGAGCCCAGGTCTGACAGAACCTGTGGTTGACGGTCAGAGCCCTGGTTTGACAGAACCTGTGGTTAAATGTCAGAGCCCAGGTCTGACAGAACCTGTGGTTAACGGTCAGAGCCCAGGTCTGACAGAACCTGTGGTTAACGGTCAGAGCCCAGGTCTGACAGAACCTGTGGTTAACGGTCAGAGCCCAGGTCTGACAGAACCTGTGGTTAACGGTCAGAGCCCAGGTCTGACAGAACCTGTGGTTAACGGTCAGAGCCCAAGTCTGACAGAACCTGTGGTTAACGGTCAGTGCCCAGGTCTGACAGAACCTGTGGTTAACGGTCAGAGCCCAGGTCTGACAGAACCTGTGGTTAACGGTCAGAGCCCAGGTCTGACAGAACCTGTGGTTAACGGTCAGAGCCCAGGTCTGACAGAACCTGTGGTTAACGGTCAGAGCCCAGGTCTGACAGAACCTGTGGTTAACGGCCAGAGCCCAGGTCTGACAGAACCTGTGGTTAACGGCCAGAGCCCAGGTCTGACAGAACCTGTGGTTCACGGTCAGAGCCCAGGTCTGACAGAACCTGTGGTTAACGGTCAGAGTCCAGGTCTGACAGAACCTGTGGTTAACGGTCAGAGCCCAGGTCTGACAGAACCTGTGGTTAACGGTCAGAGCCCAAGTCTGACAGAACCTGTGGTTAACGGTCAGAGCCCAGGTCTGACAGAACCTGTGGTTAACGGTCAGAGCCCAGGTCTGACAGAACCTGTGGTTAACGGTCAGTGCCCAGGTCTGACAGAACCTGTGGTTAACGGTCAGAGCCCAGGTCTGACAGAACCTGTGGTTAACGGTCAGAGTCCAGGTCTGACAGAACCTGTGGTTAACGGTCAGAGCCCAGGTCTGACAGAACCTGTGGTTAACGGTCAGAGTCCAGGTCTGACAGAACCTGTGGTTAACGGTCAGAGCCCAGGTCTGACAGAACCTGTGGTTAACGGTCAGAGACCAGGTCTGACAGAACCTGTGAAGATGATGTAGGTGCTGCTGTAACCCCTCTTTAGTGGGAGACAGCATCACCAGGTCATCTGCGTACAGCAGACACTAGATTTCAGTGTTGTGTAGAGTGTTACCAGGTGCTGCCGATTCTTCTAATGTTTTTGCCAATTTATTAATGTAGATGTGAAATAGTGTTAATGGTGTTGGACTTATTGGGCAGCCCTGTTTCACTCCCCGTCCCTGAGAGAAGAAGTCTGTTTGCTTGTGGCCAATTTTAACCGCACATTTGTTTTTAGTGTACATTGATATTTCCCTGCAATACCGCTTTCTATTAGTTTATAAAAAAGACCTTCGTGCCAAATTGATACAAATGCTTTCTTGAAATCTACAAAACGAGCAGATTTTGCCTTTGTTTTGGTTTACTTGTTTATCAATTAGAGTGTGGAGGGTGTAAATGTGATCTGTTGTACGATCATTTTTTAGAAATCCAATCTGCCTTCTGCTCAGGACGTTGTGTTCGTCCAGGAAATGATGTAGTCTGCTATTTATAACACTGCAGGGAATTTTCCCCAAGTTGCTGTTAACGCAAATTCCTCTAATTATTTGGGTCAAATTTGTCTCTATTTTTATAGATTGGTGTGATCAATCCCTGGTTCCAAATATCGGGGAAAATACCTGCAGTGAGGATAATGTTGAAGAGTTTGAGTACAGCCCATTTGAATTTGTGGTCTGTATATTTGATCATTTCATTTAAAATACCATCAGCACCACAGGCCTTTTTGGGTTGGAGAGTGCATAGTTTTTCCAATAATTATTCTTCTGTAATTGGGGTTTCCACAGGATTCTGATAGTCTTTGACTGCTGATTCAAGGATTTGTCATTTTTCTTGTATATATTTTTTGTTCTGGGATCTTTGTTATAATGCTGTAGAGGTTTGCAAAGTGATTTCTCCACATATCCCCATTTTGGATAGCCAAATCTCATGATGAGGTTTGTTTAATTTATTCCAATTCTCCCAGAAGTGGTTTGATTCTATGGATTCCTCAATTCCATCCAGCTGGTTTCTAATGTTCTGTTCCTCTGTTCTTAGGGTGTGTTTGTATTGCTTCAGTGTTTCCCCATATTGAAGGTGTATATTTTTGTTGTCTGGTTCTCTGTGTTTTTCATTAGATATATTTCTCAATGACTTTCTTAGATTTTTGCAATCATTATCAAACCATTTTTCATTATCTGTTATTTCTGGTTTGCTCTTATGCTTCTTTAAATTAGTCA
>NC_068447.1:15483816-15486316 GCF_023373465.1 Oncorhynchus keta
GAAAGAAAAGCCTAAACAAATCCCCATAAAAGAATATCAAATTGATCAGAAATACAGTGTAGACATTGTTAATGTTATAAATGACTATTGTAGCTGGAAATGGCAGATTTTTCTTTTTAATTAAATATCTAGATAGGTGTACAGAGGCCCATTATCAGCAACCATCACTCCTGTGTTCCAATGGCACGTTGTGTTAGCTAATCCAAGTTCATAATTTTAAAAGGCTAATTGATCATTAGAAAATCCTTTTGCAATTATGTTAGCACAGCTGAAACTGTTCTGATTAAAGAAGCACGTTGAGACTGGTGTTTTGCGGGTACTATTTAATGAAGCTGCCAGTTGAGGACTTGTGAGGCGTCTGTTTCTCAAACTAGACACTCTAATGTCCTCTTGCTCATTTGTGCACCTGGGCCTCCCACTCCTCTTTCTATTCTGGTTAGAGACAGTTTGCTCTGTTATGTGAAGGGAGTAGTACACAGCCTTGTACGAGATCTTCAGTTTCTTGGCAATTTCTCGCATGGAATAGCCTTCATTTCTCAGAACATGAATAGACTGACGAGTTTCAGAAGAAAGTTATTTCTTTCTGGCCATTTTTAGCCTGTAATCGAATCCATAAATGCTGATGCTCCAGATACTCAACTAGTCTAACTGGCCTGTTTTATTGCTTCTTTAATCAGAACAATAGTTTTCAGCTGTGCTAACATAATTGCAAAAGGGTTTTCTAATGACAAATTAGTCTTTTAAAATTACTTGGATTAGCTAACAACCTGCTATTGCAACACAGGAGTGATGGTTGCTGATAATGGGCCTCTGTACGCCTATGTAGATATTCCATAACAAATCAGCTGTTTCCAGCTACAATAGTCATTTACAACATTACCAATGTCTACACTGTATTTCTGATCAATTTAATGTTATTTTAAATGACATTTTTTTGTTTGTTGTGCTTTTCATTCAAAATCAAGGACATTTCTAAGTGACCCCAAACTTTTGAACGGTAGTGTACATAAAGACTGTGTGGTAGACACGGCACTCTCACTGTTACCATGGGAACATGTCCACCGGCTGGCATTCTAGCAGCTATAAAAGTCAGTTCTTCTGTGAAGTTAGAATGAATGGGAGGAGAGGTTCTATAGACTGCTCTCTGGTCTGTCTTCTCTCCCTTTCACTCTGTCCTTCTCACAGAGGTGTGTTTTATGAGGCTTAGCTTCTTCTCCCTCACACAGCTGTAAACCAGACAGACAGTCAGACACACACACTCTCACACACACACACGCACACACACACGCACACGCACACACACACACACACACACACACACACACACACACACACACACACACACACACACACACACACACACACACACACACACACACACACACACACACACACACACACTGTTTTTACTCATCTCAATCAGACGAAGAACAGAGAAACATTGAGTCCACAGGGGGGGTGAACCTTTTTGTATTTTCATTTGTAGTGACTGAATACAGACAACTTCCTTTGTGGTTGGATGGAGCATATGGAGAATATCTTCACTTACTGTACATTGATAATAACTACTCTGATGCCATCGATAGCACATACTGTACACCGTAGCCTGCACATTATCCTGATGACATGTCCTTACATAACCTGAGAGGGGTGGGGGTGAGGGGTCAGGGGGATTGAGGGTGAGATCTTTCTTTGTATTATTGTGGTTCTTTGTAAAGTCTTTAGGGTGGATGGATACCACTAGGCATGATCCAAACATCATCACTGTTTGTATTCAGAACACAGCTGTGTGTAGGGAAAAAGGGATACCTAGTCAGTTGTACAACTGATTGCATTCAACTGAAATGTGTCTTCGCATTCAGCCCAACGCCTCTGAATCAGAGAGGTGCTGCCTTAATCCACACCCACGTCCTGGCGCCCGGGGAACAGTGGGTTAACTGCTTTGCTCAGGGGCAGAGCGACAGATTTTCACCTTGTCAACTCGGGATTCGATTCAGCAACCTTTCGGGTACTGGTCCAACGCTCTAACCTGCCAGGCTACCTGTTCCCTATGATGACAGATTACATAGCTGTTCTTTAGCAGACCTGAGAGATATCAGTAGACAGGAATATGGGTGATATTGAGGTTTTGTTGTTCTGCAGTCAGTACAATCCTCTTTAACAAACGCACATGGTAGGATCAATACACTCTAATTGAGGAGGCCAAACAGCTGTTGCACCCTTTATTGATTCCTCTCTAAACTTGTACTTCTCTTTCCTCGACCTTCTGACTTAACTTTTTAGTTTCTAGTAATATCTTATCGTCACGACAGAAGCCACTATTATCTATTGTCTGCCAAAGTTCCTCTGCCCTCTCCTTCTCTCATCCTTTTCCTCCCTCCTCTCTTTTGCCTTTTCTCTCCTCTTGTTACTTCTCCCCTCTCTGTATTCTCTGTCCCTCCTCTCTGGAGATGTCAGAGGGAGACCGGTTGTGAGAAATATTAGCATTAAAAAGGTCACC
>NC_068447.1:15491316-15508816 GCF_023373465.1 Oncorhynchus keta
CCATCACATCATTTTAATGTGGGGCTATGACAGATATGAGCTGACGAAGGGTACCATGAGTTTCATGATGCTTACAAGACAAGGCCAAATCATGACGTCGGTGATCTTCAGGTCAGAAAGTATGAGCTCTAGAAAGAGGTCCGTATTCCCGAGTTGGAATTCCCAGTTGGATGACCATTCAAAAGATTTTTCCCAGCGGGTCCTTGTTTTTTTCCGGAGTTACTAGTTCGGAAGTCGAAGATTTCCAAGTTCCCAGTTGTTTTGAACGTGGCATTAATGGGTATTCACTTTGAGTCAGGAACCAAAACTCCTCTTTAGTGACCAGTGAATGCATTCGGTCACATGACAGCTCAATCAGCTGTTCGATTTCACTTACCGGCATATCAACTCTGGCAGCAGGTAACCTAGTGGTTAGAGCGTTGGACTTGTAACCAAAAGGTTGCAAGATCAAATCCCTGAGCAGACAAGGTAAAAATCTGTCGTTCTGCCCCTGAACAAGGTAGTTAACCCACTGTTCCTAGGCCGTCATTGAAAATAAGAATTTGTTCTTAACTGACTTGCCTAGTTAAATAAAGGTAAAAATAAACTGAGCCAGGATCACAGGCCAACGGATTGGGAAGTAGGTCCCAAAGTGCTCTTTCAAGCATTGGAGGTGAGCAGTCATCACTCGTGTGGGATTCTTACTGTACTGATGCTGTTTTCTGTTAGAAACATGCACAGCCGAGGGAAGGGGGCGTGGTTCGCCTTTGAAAGACTCTCTCTCCAATAATAATTATTTCCTGATTTGGTCACACATCTGTAAAATGTTTTGGTATTTCCCCAGCATGCTTGCGTTCGTTCTGCTTCTCAAATATGTTACACAGGCAAGGAGACAGTTTTTTATTTTATTAAACAGAAAGTTTACCAGTTTTTTTTCTTCTCCATTGTGAATGACAAAACTTCCTCTCTCAATGTGAAAAATCTTTCCAACACTCCCCCTCGATAACCATCAAGCCTCATTGTGAAATAGGATATTGTCATGCTCTGAACTCATATCTCCACATAGCTTTGTGAACAGGCGTGAGCGCAGTGGACATGGTTTGATCAGTTACATGCTGCAGTATATCTCTCTTCTGTGCTCAGCTGTTTTGCCACCAGTTCATCTCAGTATATCATACAATATGGCAGAGGTAGACACATTCATAACTCGAGTACAGAGGCCTACCCACCGTCCCGCCAGAGATGGAGTCCCACCATTCGATCCCATGGAATCAGTTTTTTTGTCAATATTGCCATGCAGCACACTGAACATCCCCTGTGCCGTTTCGTGAGACAGAACAATATGTCCTCGTTAATAGCATCCCCCGACAAAAGTCAATGCATGGGCATCTCGGCCCTCACAGCTAACGTCCATTTGGAGAACATGAGCTGGGGAGTTTTTGAGTCGTTCAGTCAGTTTCTTCTTGATTGCTAGCAATAGCATCAATTATTAGTTCAACAGTGTTATGTGACGTGTATTGGTGTGCGTTTCTGTGTCTTCTGCCTCCCCACACATTGTTTTCACCATATCGATTGCGGCCGGTAATATCAAAGTCTCTGCAACAGTGTGTGGTTTCATAGCGTAGCCTGCCTAGCGATTCACCATGGGAATGATTCAACAGTGTGTGGTTTCATAGCGTAGCCGGCCTAGCGATTCACCGTGGGAATGATTCAACAGTGTGTGGTTTCATAGCGTAGCCGGCCTAGCGATTCACCGTGGGAAATATTCAACAGTGTGTGCTTTCATAGCGTAGCCTGCCTAGCCATTCACCATGGGAATGATTCAACAGTGTGTGGTTTCATAGCATAGCCGGCCTAGCGATTCACCATGGGAATGATTCAACAGTGTGTGGTTTCATAGCGTAGCCTGCCTAGCCATTCACCATGGGAATGATTCAACAGTGTGTGGTTTCATAGCATAGCCGGCCTAGCGATTCACCATGGGAATGATTCAACAGTGTGTGGTTTCATAGCGTAGCCTGCCTAGCGATTCACCATGGGAATGATTCAACAGTGTGTGGTTTCATAGCGTAGCGTGCCTAGCCATTCACCGTGGGAATGATTCAACAGTGTGTGGTTTCATAGCGTAGCCTGCCTAGCCATTCACCGTGGGAATGATTCAACAGTGTGTGGTTTCATAGCGTAGCCTGCCTAGCCATTCACCATGGGAATGATTCAACAGTGTGTGCTTTCATAGCGTAGCCTGCCTAGCCATTCACCGTGGGAATGATTCAACAGTGTGTGGTTTCATAGCGTAGCCTGCCTAGCCATTCACCGTGGGAATGATTCAACAGTGTGTGGTTTCATAGCGTAGCCTGCCTAGCCATTCACCATGGGAATGATTCAACAGTGTGTGGTTTCATAGCGTAGCCTGCCTAGCCATTCACCGTGGGAATGATTCAACAGTGTGTGGTTTCATAGCGTAGCCTGCCTAGCCATTCACCGTGGGAATGATTCAACAGTGTGTGGTTTCATAGCGTAGCCTGCCTAGCCATTCACCGTGGGAATGATTCAACAGTGTGTGGTTTCATAGCGTAGCCTGCCTAGCCATTCACCGTGGGAATGATTCAACAGTGTGTGGTTTCATAGCGTAGCCTGCCTAGCCATTCACCATGGGAATGATTCAACAGTGTGTGGTTTCATAGCGTAGCCTGCCTAGCCATTCACCGTGGGAATGATTCAACAGTGTGTGGTTTCATAGCGTAGCCTGCCTAGCCATTCACCGTGGGAATGATTCAACAGTGTGTGGTTTCATAGCGTAGCCTGCCTAGCCATTCACCGTGGGAATGATTCAACAGTGTGTGGTTTCATAGCGTAGCCTGCCTAGCCATTCACCGTGGGAATGATTCAACAGTGTGTGGTTTCATAGCGTAGCCTGCCTAGCCATTCACCATGGGAATGATTCAACAGTGTGTGGTTTCATAGCGTAGCCTGCCTAGCCATTCACCATGGGAATGATTCAACAGTGTGTGGTTTCATAGCGTAGCCTGCCTAGCCATTCACCGTGGGAATGATTCAACAGTGTGTGGTTTCATAGCGTAGCCTGCCTATCCATTCACCGTGGGAATGATTCAACAGTGTGTGGTTTCATAGCGTAGCCGGCCTAGCCATTCACCATGGGAATGATTCAGGTGCTGCCTTTTCCCTTGATCTAAGGGAGCTCTCTGGTTGAATTGTATCTTTTATATTTTAATAATTTGAATTTAAATGTTTAAACTTAACCACATTACAATGATTTTAAGATAGGAAGACAATATTATACTATATATACAGTACCAGTCAAAAGTTTGGACCCTCATTCCAGGGTTTTTAATTGTACATTTTCTACATTGTAGAATACTAGTGAAGACATCAAAACTACGAAATAACACATATGGAATCATGTAGTAACCAATACATCAAAATATATTTTATATTTGAGATTCATCAAAGTAGCCACCATTTTCCTTGATGAACAAGCCTAGGCTATTAATATATATATATTTTTATTAGCTAGGTAGCAAGCTAGCGAACGTTACCAAGCTAATGTTAGCTTGATTATACAAAGTCCAGCAGGTAGCCTCTGTAGCTAGCTAGCTAAGAGCAGTCAGCTGAAATCAATCTAGCTAGCTACTATAACGAACATGCAAAGAAAGGTAGCTAGCTATATTTGTTGATGGAAGGTTTGTTACAAAATTAACTTCAGCCATTAGCTAGCTAGCTAGTTAGAGCCAGACAGCTGAAGCTAGATACGTCCAAATGACAGTCCTACATTTTCCCACTGAACATAGCTAGCTAGCAACTGTACATTAATGTAAACGCACTCACTTTTGTACATCGCCTTGGTCCGTACAATTGACCTTATTTCAGCTCCCCAAAAACATAATACTTCCAAATCAACTGTAATGTTAATACCATTGTAAAGCACATTTTCTAAATAAATGACACGACCTCCACGCTGGCCGTTTCTGTATAATTCAAGAAGGCAACGAGCCCCGTCGGGTGTTTTTAAAAATAGTGCGTGGGGAAGCAAAACTAATAGTGAGAAGGAGAGATCACGTGTGAGAAAATTGCTATTTTTCACTCGATCTGTCCAACTTATCACCTTATCGCCTTTAAAATGTAAATAAAACACAATAAAGACTTTATATAATGTGTCATTACATTCCTATTTGAAGGTTTGTGTCGAATTTGAATCGTGTTTTTAGGTCGGTGCTAAAGTGATCTTCCGAAGTAAACAGCGGCTTTGAGAATGATGATCGCTTGCAGTGATGATGCAAAAAATGACCCCTTACCCCCGTCACTGTCCATTTCTTACCCTCGTCACTGTCCATTTCTTACCCCCGTCACTGTCCGTTTCTTACTCCCGTCACTGTCCATTTCTTACCCCCGTCACTGTCCATTTCTTACCCAGTCACTGTCCATTTCTTACCCCCGTCACTGTCCATTTCTTACCCCGTCACTGTCCATTTCTTACCCTGTCACTGTCCATTTCTTACCCTCGTCACTGTCCATTTCTTACCTCCGTCACTGTCCATTTCTTACCCCCGTCACTGTCCATTTCTTACCCCCGTCACTGTCCATTTCTTACCCCGTCACTGTCCATTTCTTACCCCCGTCACTGTCCATTTCTTACCCTCGTCACTGTCCATTTCTTACCCTCGTCACTGTCCATTTCTTACCCTCGTCACTGTCCATTTCTTACCCTCGTCACTGTCCATTTCTTACCCAGTCACTGTCCATATCTTACCCCGTCACTGTCCATTTCTTACCCTCGTCACTGTCCATTTCTTACCCTCGTCACTGTCCATATCTTACCCCGTCACTGTCCATTTCTTACCTAGTCACTGTCCATTTCTTACCCCCGTCACTGTCCATTTCTTACCCCCGTCATTTCTTACCCAGTCACTGTCCATTTCTTACCTAGTCACTGTCCATTTCTTACCCTCGTCACTGTCCATTTCTTACCCTCGTCACTGTCCATTTCTTACCCCGTCACTGTCCATTTCTTACCCTCGTCACTGTCCATTTCTTACCCCCGTCACTGTCCATTTCTTACCCCCTTCACTGTCCATTTCTTACCCCGTCACTGTCCATTTCTTGTTTTTAAATGATGAGAGAAGTGCTACACCTGGTGGAGAGAGAAATAGTTGCTTTATGCGTGCTGTACGTTACGGCATGACACGTCACGATGTAACAGAGTGTCTGTCCGTTTTTCCAACTTTTCTCCAATACTATAGAGCCTTTACCATGTCAATCAACGCGTGAATAGAAACCTAGTTCACACCCCCGATTTTGAAGTTAACACAGTCGCTACAGAAAACATTCGTATGAATGTTGCGGTTGCACACATTGGTACGGAATGGGGTGAGTTTACGTTAGTTCAAAACCAACACCAAACACACACATTGTCACGCAGCTACCTTACTATGCATGCAATGGGATTTTGCAAGCTAGCTACTCCATAGTCCAGGCTACAGTAAGAGCTAGCCACATTTCACTGTCAGACAGAACACAACTCAAACTGTTGACCCAAAAAGTTGCTAGCTAACATTAACAGCGCCTCTGCTCTGGCTCTGTTGTGCACTGACTGCAGTGCACAAATACATGCTTGATAGCATCAGCAAAACTCACCGGTTTAACATCCAAAATACATTCCAGTATGCTCCTTCTCCGGTCTTCTTGACATTTAAATACACATATGTGCTAATCAACAGTGCCAAACTAACAACTCTGCCACATGTTGGATATGGTTCAACTCTGCCTTGCACACCTGTGTGAAGCTAGTCACAATAAGGATTAGCCACACTAGTGGAATTTGTGGTTTGCTTTCAAATTTAGTACATTTCTTATTTATTGAACCTTTATTTAACTAGGCAAGTCAGTTAATTAAGAACAAATTCTTATTTACAATGACGGCCTTGCAAAAGGCCTCCTGCGGGGACGGGGGCCGGTATAAACATTTAAAATACATTAAATAAAAATTTAGGACAAACATACATCACGAAAAGAGAGACAACACTACATAAAGAGAGACCGAAGACAACATAGCATGGCAGCAACACATGACAACACAGCATGGTAGCAACACAACATGACAACAACATGGTAGCAACACAACATGGCAGCAGCACAAAACATGGTACAAACATTATTGGACACAGACAACAGCACAAAGGGCAAGAAGGTAGAGACAACAATACATCACGCGAAGCAGCCACAACTGTCAGTAAGAGGGTCCATGATTGAGTCTTTGAAGAGATGGAGATAAAACTGTCCAGTTTGAGTGTTTATTTGTTGTAGCTCATTCCAGTCGCTAGCTGCAGCGAACTGAAAAGACGAGCGACCCAGGGATGTGTGTGCTTTGGGGACCTTTAACAAAATGTGAACGGGTGTTGTATGTGGAGGATGAGGGCTGCAGTAGGTATCTCAGATAGGGGGGAGTGAGGCCTAAGAGGGTTTTATAAATAAGCATCTACCACTGTCTTGCAACGGGTATGCAGAGATGACCAGTTTACAGAGGAGTATAGAGTGCAGTGATGTGTCCTATAAGGAGCATTGGTGGCAAATCTGATGGCTGAATGGTAAGGAATATCTAGCCGCTCGAGAGCACCCTTACCTGCCGATCTATAAATTATGCTCTGTAATCTAGCATGGGTAGGATGGTCATCTGAATCAGGATTAGTTTGGCAGCTGGGGTGAAAGAGGAGCGATTACGATAGAGGAAACCAAGTCTAGATTGAACTTTAGCCTGCAGCTTTGATGTGCTGAGAGAAGGACAGTGTCCCGTCTAACCATACTCCCAAGTACTTGTATGAGGTGACTACCTCAAGCTCTAAACCCTCAGAAGTAGTAATCACACCTGAGGGGAGAGGGGCATTCTTCTTATCAAACCACATTACCTTTGTTTTGGAGGTGTTCAGAACAAGGTTAAGGGCAGAGAAAGCTTGTTGGACACTAAGAAAGCTTTGTTGAGCATTTGACACAAAATCCGGGGAGGAACCAGCTGAATATAAGACTGGATCATCTGCATATACATGGAGGAGAGAGCTTCCTAGTGCCTGAGCTATGTTGTTGATATAAATTGAGCTTGGGGGCTAGGACCGAGCCTTGGGGTACACCCTTAGTGACAGGCAGTGGCTGAGACCGCAGATGTTCTGACTTTATATACTGCACTCTTTGAGAGGTAGTTAGCAAACCAGGCCAAAGACCCCTCAGAGACACCAATACTCCTTAGCCGGCCCACAAGAATGGAATGGTCTACCAGGACAACATTGCTTATAATCAAAATAAGTGACAGTGGTTCAAACTTATACAGATACACTGCCCTCCTGAATTATTGGCACCCTAGGTAAATTGGAACCACAATTGCAGTGATAAAGGTAATTGTTTATCAGCTTGATCTTACATTCAAAATATCATATCAATCTAACCTTTAATATAGTTAAAATTGTAAAACTAAAATAAACTCATCAAGAAAAAATTATGACCTGAACCTCATTGAAATCCTGTGGGGTGATCTGAAGAGGAGAGTCCACAAGCAAGGACCAAGGATCTGGAGAGTTTCTGTATGGAGGAATGATCTCAAACCCCTTCCTATGTGTTCTCCCACCTCATCAGACATTATAGGAGACGACTCAGAGCTGTTATCTAGGTGATAGGAGGGTGTGTTCTCCCACCTCATCAGACATTATAGGAGGCGACTCAGAGCTGTTATCTAGGTGATAGGAGGGTGTGTTCTCCCACCTCATCAGACATTATAGGAGGCGACTCAGAGCTGTTATCTAGGTGATAGGAGGGTGTGTTCTCCCACCTCATCAGACATTATAGGAGACAACTCAGAGCTGTTATCTAGGTGATAGGAGGGTGTGTTCTCCCACCTCATCAGACATTATAGGAGACGACTCAGAGCTGTTATCTAGGTGATAGGAGGGTGTGTTCTCCCACCTCATCAGACATTATAGGAGACGACTCAGAGCTGTTATCTAGGTGATAGGAGGGTGTGTTCTCTCTCCCACCTCATCAAACATTATAGGAGGTGACTCAGAGCTGTTATCTAGGTGATAGGAGGGTGTGTTCTCCCACCTCATCAGACATTATAGGAGACAACTCAGAGCTGTTATCTAGGTGATAGGAGGGTGTGTTCTCCCACCTCATCAGACATTATAGGAGACAACTCAGAGCTGTTATCTAGGTGATAGGAGGGTGTGTTCTCCCACCTCATCAGACATTATAGGAGACAACTCAGAGCTATTATCTAGGTGATAGGAGGGTGTGTTCTCCCACCTCATCAGACATTATAGGAGACAACTCAGAGCTGTTATCTAGGTGATAGGAGGGTGTGTTCTCCCACCTCATCAAACATTATCGGAGGCGACTCAGAGCTGTTATCTAGGTGATAGGAGGGTGTGTTCTCCCACCTCATCAGACATTATAGGAGACAACTCAGAGCTGTTATCTAGGTGATAGGAGGGTGTGTTCTCCCACCTCATCAGACATTATAGGAGACAACTCAGAGCTGTTATCTAGGTGATAGGAGGGTGTGTTCTCCCACCTCATCAGACATTATAGGAGACAACTCAGAGCTGTTATCTAGGTGATAGGAGGGTGTGTTCTCCCACCTCATCAGACATTATAGGAGACAACTCAGAGCTGTTATCTAGGTGATAGGAGGGTGTGTTCTCCCACCTCATCAGACATTATAGGAGGCGACTCAGAGCTGTTATCTAGGTGATAGGAGGGTGTGTTCTCCCACCTCATCAGACATTATAGGAGACAACTCAGAGCTGTTATCTAGGTGATAGGAGGGTGTGTTCTCCCACCTCATCAGACATTATAGGAGGCGACTCAGAGCTGTTATCTAGGTGATAGGAGGGTGTGTTCTCCCACCTCATCAGACATTATAGGAGGCGACTCAGAGCTGTTATCTAGGTGATAGGAGGGTGTGTTCTCCCACCTCATCAGACATTATAGGAGACAACTCAGAGCTGTTATCTAGGTGATAGGAGGGTGTGTTCTCCCACCTCATCAGACATTATAGGAGGCGACTCAGAGCTGTTATCTAGGTGATAGGAGGGTGTACTATGTACTAAATGCAGGTGTGCCAATAATTGTGACAGCCTATGGTGTCATTGAAAATAAGAATTTGCTCTTAAGTGACTTGACTAGTTAAATAAAGGTAAAACAAATTGTTTTAAATATACCACACCCCCTCTGGGTGTCCCGTTCTGACCTTAGTTCCTTTGATTTGTCACAAGGTGTCCTTATATGCAGACAAGCTTCTTTTATACATCTAACCCTGTGTAGTCTATACCCCATCTCTTGGACACGCTACAAGGTTTTGGGACATTCTCTGGTTATAAGTTAAATCTAACAAAATGTGTGTTCCTCCCTATTAATCAGTTAGCAGAAGGAATTGGGTATGCTATTTTCCCATTTAAGGTGGAGCATCCGGTCTTTACTGATTTGGGGAAAATGGTCACACGCTTATTTAAGGCTTTGTTTAAACCTAACTTCACAACACTCCTGGAGCGCACTAAGCAGGGTTTCATAAGGTGGTCGTCACTTCCTGTTTAATTAACAGGTCACATTCATTCTGTTAAGACTGTACTACCTAGGTTTTTGTACATATTCCAAATGATCCCCATTTTTCTGCCAAAGTCTATGTTCAAACAACTGGACAGCTACATTTCCAACTTCATTTGGATTAAGTGAAATCCACGAATGAGAAAGGTATATCTAGAGAGACCTAAGCCCGCTGGTCTTATTTTCTGCACTACTACTGGTCAGCAAATATATTGAAATGTGTTTATTGGGTTTCTACATTTGAAAACAAGGATGTCCCAATTAGGCCATCATGGAGTTATAGTCAAGCCTTCCAACTTCTCCTGTATTGCTCCTGTGCTCCCCAATGCCTGACTTACCTTGTTAAATACAAATAAATAAAAATAAATGCCCATTAACCTTGCCACCCATGTTTTAAACCCCATTGTTCAGAACTCCCTTAAAATCTTGTCCCAATTTCCAAAGTCACTTTAGCCTTAAACAAGCTGCTTCTCTCCATGAACATCTAATCATCTCTTCCCAGTGTCACAGATTGACACGGCATTCCAATTCTGACGTAGGAATTGGTCTGGTGTTTTGTTGTGACCTGTTTGTTGACAATTAATTCGATACTCTGAGGGTTGACCATAACATTCCCAATACCCACTTTTAGATACCTGAAAACTCGCAGCTTTGCCAAAAAACGTTTCCCTTCATTTCCACTCGAGCCCACTAAGTGTCCAGTCGAGAGGTGCTTAGATCTTAATTAACCCTTATCTGAAGCGCACAATCTACAGATTATACAACATAGTACAGAACATTAATCCACCTTCCTTTGCAAATACAAAATCTACCTGATGATATGAGGCAACAACGTATTGAGCGTATCCACACATCATTTTGCATAAGGCATGGGCTTATTAAGGCATGGGCTTATTAAGGCACGGGCTTATTAAGGCACGGGCTTATTAAGGCACGGGCTTATTAAGGCACGGGCTTATTAAGGCACGGGCTTATTAAGGCACGGGCTTATTAAGGCACGGGTTTATTAAGGCACGGGCTTATTAAGGCACGGGCTTATTAAGGCACGGGCTTATTAAGGCACGGGCTTATTAAGGCACGGGCTTATTAAGGCACGGGTTTATTAAGGCACGGGCTTATTAAGGCACGGGCTTATTAAGGCAAGGGTTTATTAAGGCACGGGCTTATTAAGGCACGGGCTTATTAAGGCACGGGCTTATTAAGGCACGGGTTTATTAAGGCACGGGCTTATTAAGGCACGGGCTTATTAAGGCACGGGCTTATTAAGGCACGGGTTTATTAAGGCACGGGTTTATTAAGGCACGGGCTTATTAAGGCACGGGTTTATTAAGGCAGGGGTTTATTAAGGCATGGGTTTATTAAGGCATGGGCTTATTAAGGCATGGGCTTATTAAGGCACGGGCTTATTAAGGCACGGGCTTATTTGGGGCACGGGCTTATTAAGGCACGGGCTTATTAAGGCACGGGTTTATTAAGGCACGGGTTTATTAAGGCACGGGCTTATTAAGGCATGGTTTATTAAGGCATGGGCTTATTAAGGCAGGGGTTTATTAAGGCACGGGCTTATTAAGGCACGGGCTTATTAAGGCACGGGCTTATTAAGGCACGGGTTTATTAAGGCACGGGCTTATTAAGGCACGGGTTTATTAAGGCACGGGTTTATTAAGGCACGGGCTTATTAAGGCACGGGTTTATTAAGGCACGGGTTTATTAAGGCACGGGCTTATTAAGGCACGGGTTTATTAAGGCACGGGTTTATTAAGGCACGGGCTTATTAAGGCACGGGCTTATTAAGGCACGGGCTTATTAAGGCACGGGTTTATTAAGGCACGGGCTTATTAAGGCATGGGCTTATTAAGGCACGGGCGTATTAAGGCACGGGCTTATTAAGGCACGGGCTTATTAAGGCATGGGCTTATTCAGTTTAAGGTTTTACCCCGACTCCATTACTCAGATTGGCAAAAATATACCCAAATGTTGACCCCAAGTGTTTGAGATGCCACCAGAGTCACCACATGTTTTGGTCATGCCAATCTTTGATTGGCCTCTGCCTCAAAAATGGGGTCCCATTCTCACATACAGTTGAAGTCGGAAGTAAACATACACTTAGGTTGGAGTAATTAAAACTCGTTTTTCAACCACTCCACAAATGTCTTGTTAACAAACTATGGTTTTCGCGAGTCGGTTAGGACTTTTTCCAATAATTGTTTACAGACAGATTATTTCCCTTATAGTTTACTGTATCACAATTCCAGTGGGTTCCAACAGCTTGGAATATTCCAGAAAATGTCATGACTTTAGAAGCTTCTGTTAGGCTAATTGACATCATTTGAGTCAATTGGAGGTGTACCTGTTGATGTATTTCAAGGCCTACCTTCAAACTCAGTGCTTCTTTGCTTGACATCATGGGAAAATCAAAAGAAATCAGCCAAGACCTTAAAAAAATTATAGACCTCCAAAAGTCTGGTTCATCCTTGGGAGCAATTTCCAAACGCCTGAAGGTACCACATTCATCTGTACAAACAATAGTACGCAAGTACAAACACCATGGGACCACGCAGTCTTCATACCGCTCAGGAAGGAGACGAACATACTTTGGTGCGAAAAGTGCAAATCAATCCCAGAACAACAGCAAAGGACCTTGTGGAGATGCTGGAGGAAACAGTTACAAAGTATCTATATCCACAGTAAAATGAGTCCTATATCGACATAACCTGAAAGGCCACTCAGCAAGGAAGAAGCCACTGCTCCAAAACCGCCATAAAAAAGACAGACTACGATTTGCAACTGCACATGGCGACAAAGATCGTACTTTTTGGAGAAATGTCCTCTGGTCTAATGAAACCAAAATAGAACTGTTTAGCCATAATGACCATCGTTATGTTTGGAGGAAAAAGGGGGAGGCTTGCAAACCGAAGAACACCATCCCAACCGTGAAGCACTGGCGTGGCAGCATCATGTTGTGGGGGTGCTTTGCTGCAGGAGGGACTGGTGCCCTTCACAAAGTAGATGGCATCATAAGGTAGGAAAATGATGTGGATATATTGAAGCAACATCTCAAGAGATCATTCAGGAAGCTAAAGCTTGGTCGCAAATGTGTCTTCCAAATGGACAGTGACCATACTTCCAAAGTTGTGGCAAAATGGCTTAAGGACAACAAAGTCAAGGTATTGGAGTGGCCATCACAAAGCCCTGACCTCAATCCTATAAAAAATGTGTGGGCAGAACTGAAAAATAGTTTTCGAGCAAGGAGGCCTTCAAATCTGACTCAGTTACACCAGCTCTGTCAGGAGGAATGAGACAAAATTCACCCAACTTATTGTGGGAAGCTTGTGGAAGGCTACCTGAAAGGTTTGACCCCAGTTAAACAATTTAAAGGCAATGCTACCAAATACTAACTGAGTGTATGTAAACTTCTAACCCACTGGGAATGTGATGAAATAAATAAAAGCTGGAATAAATCATTCTCTCTACTATTATTATATACATTTCACATTCTTAAAATAAAGTGGTGATCCTAACTGACCTAAAACAGGGCATTTTTACTAGGACTATATCTCAGGAATTGTGATAAACTGAGTTTAAATGTATTTGGCTAAGGTGTATGTAAACTTCCGACTTCAACTGTATATTTAAAACAACTGTTAGCCCCAACCTGGTCATTGACATTTTTCTCCTAGACCAGAATGCTACCACGCTGCTAGCTCACTGCTAGCTCACTGCTAGCTCACTGCTACCACGCTGCTAGCTCGTCACCTGGACCTCTTTCACTGGAAGTCTGCAAAGCCACCCTCCTTTATGCAGTGGGTTAAGGAGGTGATGTGATCTCTGTCTCTGGAAAAGGTTAGGTGGGTGGTTGGGTGGGTAGGTGGGTGGGTGGATGGGTGGGTGGGTGGATGGGTGGGTGGATGGGTGGGTGGGTGGGTGGGTGGGTGGATGGGTGGGTGGATGGGTGGATGGGTGGGTGGGTGGGTGGGTGAATGGATGGGTGGGTGGGTGGGTGGGTGGGTGGGTGGGTGGGTGGGTGGGTGGGTGGATGGATGGATGGATGGGTGGGTGGGTGGATGGGTCGGTGGGTGGATGGGTGGATGTGGAGGGGATGGATGGATGGGAGAATGAGGGGTTGGGGTTGTACTGTTTTTGTCGTTATATCTGGAAATCTATAAATAAAGTTAAAGAAATAAAAAATAAAGTGTTCGTCCCATGTTTCATGACCTGAAATTCCTGAAATTTTCCATACGCACAAAAAAACGTATTTCTCTCTAATTCTGTGCACAAATGTGTTTGCATTCATGTTCGTGAGCATTTTCTCCTTTGTCAAGACAATCCATCCACCTGACAGCTGTGGTATCAAGAAGCTGATCAAACAGCATCATCATTACAAAGATGCACTTTGTGCTTGGGACAAGAAAAGGGCACTTTAAAATGTGCAGTTATGTCACACAACACAATGCCCCAGATGTCTAAAGTTTTGAGGGAGTGTGCAATCGGCATGCTGACTGCAGGAATGTCCACCAGAGCTGTTGCCAGAGAATTCAATGTTCATTTCTCTTCCATAAGCTGTGTCCAATGTTGTTATGGACAATTTGTCAGTACATCCAAATGGTCTCACAACCGCAGACCACGTGTAACCACGCCAGCCCAGGACCTCCACATCCGGCTTCTTCACCTGCGGGATTGTTCGAGGGGGGTGCTGAGGAGTATTTCTGTCTGTAATGAAGGCCTTTTTGTAGGGAAAAACTCATTCTGATTGGCTAGGCCTGGCTTACCAGTGGGTGGGCCTCTGCCACGGCTACGCCCCTGCTAGTCATGTGAAATCCATAGACTAGGGCATCATTCATTTATTTCAATTGACTCAATTCCTTATATGTACTGAGTCAAATCTTTTGAAATTGACTGAATTCCTTATATGTACTGAGTCAAATCTTTAGAAATTGACTGAATTCCTTATATGTACTGAGTCAAATCTTTAGAAATTGACTGAATTCCTTTATATGTACTGAGTCAAATCTTTAGAAATTGACTGAATTCCTTATATGTACTGAGTCAAATCTTTAGAAATTGACTGAATTCCTTATATGTACTGAGTCAAATCTTTAGAAATTGACTGAATTCCTTTATATGTACTGAGTCAAATCTTTAGAAATTGACTGAATTCCTTTATATGTACTGAGTCAAAACTTTTCGGAGTTGGAGCTACAGGATGCAAACTTCTGCCTGAAGAAGCTGGCCTTAGCTTTCCTGACTGACTGCGTGTATTGGTTCCTGACTTCCCTGAACAGTTGCATATCGCGGGGACTGTTCGATGCTATTGCAGTCCGCCACAGGATGTTTTTGTGCTGGTGCTTCGGTATAGTTTGGCTGTATTTATTTTTGATATAGGCCTATATGCAATGTATATTATTGTTTGTGCCGCCATCTTTATTACAAAAATAAATACAAGTACAAACACTACTTTAAGCTACATATTATTTTGACAGAGGTAATAAACTGTCCATTGATCAGCACAGAAATTGATCAAACAGGACCATGTTCGAAACACTAGTGGTTCTGAGCTTAATTCAATATTACACAGGTAAACTGACAGTTTCTGGAATCAGTAATGTAGACGGGCTCTATGTATCTGAGCGACTATGTCCAATACATCACCACCTGTTGTTATGCTGGGCACCTACTGACACCAAAAAATGTTATGTTTTTTTTTTCAGTAACATGTTTTGCTAAAATAAAGGTTTAAGGAAATACAGGCTCCACATTACTACAACACAAAATAGCTCAATCACACTTGATAGTCTTGCTTTAATTTAATTTTAAAAAACATGAAAGGTGGCGTAATGTCTTATTGTTGTGTGTGAAGAGAATCCAATACTTTACCTTGTCTGTGGCACAAATCACACTATTGTGGAAGCACCTTCTCTAAGAGTATGAATGAGGCTGTTTAATTAAGAAGGTTTGAATCCTAAACAAAAGTCCAGTATCCCTCTGAAGAGTATGAATTAGGTTGTTTGAGAAGGTGTGAATCCTAAGCAACTTGCCTACACATAGTTTGAAGGACAATACCAACATTGCTACTGTAGTAGGTCAAAGCTGTGTGCTGGAAATCCTTGGTAGAGCATGGGTGGAATAGGTTTTGTGGTGCTCATGTGAATTTCCTTTCTTTTTCGGTTTTGGACCAATGCCTATTCTCACTTAACTTATTTTTGTGTTTTTAATTAGTGGTAATGCTCAGCCTCACTCTCTAACACCATGACCAACCGTGCACCATGGTCTCTGTCTGTGTTCACCATCATCATGTCATTCATGGGCTGATGTGATCATTGATTACTAACAAAATACACATACTATACTTAAAATATACATTACTAACAAAATACACATACTATACTTAAAATATACATTACTAACAAAATACACATACTATACTTAAAATATACATTACTAACAAAATACACATACTATACTTAAAATATACATTACTAACAAAATACACATACTATACTTAAAATATACATTACTAACAAAATACACATACTATTCTTAAAATATACATTACTAACAAAATACACATACTATTCTTAAAATATACATTACTAACAAAATACACATACTATACTTAAAATATACATTGCTTAAAAATACACAAGGCCTCATGAATACATAAACATACACAAGCACGCACATGCTCACACATTTTCACATGCATGTATAAACTTGCTCACACAGTTCAGGCCTTGGACAGGAATAGGTTGCTCCATGCTCCTCATGCCAGGTCTTGGACAGGAATAGGTTGCTCCATGCTCCTTATGCCAGGTCTTGGACAGGAATAGGTTGCTCCATGCTCCTCATGCCAGGTCTTGGACAGGAATAGGTTGCTCCATGCTCCTCAGTCCAGGTCTTGGACAGGAATAGGTTGCTCCATGCTCCTCAGTCCAGGTCTTGGACAGGAATAGGTTGCTCCATGCTCCTCAGTCCAGGTCTTGGACAGGAATAGGTTGCTCCATGCTCCTCAGTCCAGGTCTTGGACAGGAATAGGTTGCTCCATGCTCCTCAGTCCAGGTCTTGGACAGGAATAGGTTGCTCCATGCTCCTCAGTCCAGGTCTTGGACAGGAATAGGTTGCTCCATGCTCCTCAGTCCAGGTCTTGGACAGGAATAGGTCGCTCCATGCTCCTCAGTCCAGGTCTTGGACAGGAATAGGTTGCTCCATGCTCCTCAGTTCAGGCCTTGGACAGGAATAGGTTGCTCCATGCTCCTCAGTTCAGGCCTTGGACAGGAATAGGTTGCTCCATGCTCCTCAGTCCAGGTCTTGGACAGGAATAGGTTGCTCCATGCTCCTCAGTCCAGGTCTTGGACAGGAATAGGTTGCTCCATGCTCCTCAGTCCAGGTCTTGGACAGGAATAGGTCGCTCCATGCTCCTCAGTTCAGGCCTTGGACAGGAATAGGTTGCTCCATGCTCCTCAGTTCAGGCCTTGGACAGGAATAGGTTGCTCCATGCTCCTCAGTTCAGGCCTTGGACAGGAATAGGTTGCTCCATGCTCCTCAGTCCAGGTCTTGGACAGGAATAGGTTGCTCCATGCCCCTCATGCCAGGTCTTGGACAGGAATAGGTTGCTCCATGCTCCTCAGTCCAGGTCTTGGACAGGAATAGGTTGCTCCATGCTCCTCAGTCCAGGTCTTGGACAGGAATAGGTTGCTCCATGCTCCTCAGTCCAGGTCTTGGACAGGAATAGGTCGCTCCATGCTCCTCAGTCCAGGTCTTGGACAGGAATAGGTTGCTCCATGCTCCTCAGTCCAGGTCTTGGACAGGAATAGGTTGCTCCATGCTCCTCAGTTCAGGCCTTGGACAGGAATAGGTTGCTCCATGCTCCTCAGTCCAGGTCTTGGACAGGAATAGGTTGCTCCATGCTCCTCAGTCCAGG